>NC_058135.1:296888176-296924817 GCF_016433145.1 Gracilinanus agilis | reverse complement strand
CAGCCTCCGGGCCAGGCAGGCCGCAGGTGGGGAGGGGGGGCTCCCGGGAACACTCCCGCCCCCCCTCCGCCGGGGGTTCCCGGAGGACCGCGGCCCCGGCCCCGCCCAGGCCCACCACGCACGACCCCACCCCACCCTGGGCCTGCCAGGCCCGAGCTCATTGTGGATCCAAGAGCAGCCTTGTGCCCCCCTCCCGGGAGGAGAGTGGCCATGGCAGGGGAGCGGCCCCGCCAGCCCCGCCAGCCCCGCGGTGGGCAACTTCCCCGGATGGGGGGGGGGAGTCTGTGTGCCTGTCTGTCTGTCTGTCTGTGAGTGTGTCAGTGTCTGCAGTGTGCATCTGTGTGTCTGTGAGTGTGTCTGAGTGTTTGAGTGTCTGCTTGTGTATCTGAGTGTGTGTTAGTGTCTGTATGTGTGCATCTGTGAGTGTGTCTGAGTGTGTCTTAGTGTCTGCGGTGTGCATCTCTGAGTGTCCGTAAGTGTGTCTGCGAGTGTCAGTGTCTGAGTGTGTCAGTGTCTGCAGTGTGCATCTGTGTGTCTGTGAGTGTGTCTGAGTGTTTGAGTGTCTGCTTGTGTATCTGAGTGAGTGTGTCAGTGGCTGTGAGTGTCTGCGAGTGTGTCTGCGAGTGTCAGTGTCTGAGTGTGTCAGTGTCTGCGGTGTGCATCTCTGAGTGTGTCTGTGAGTGTGTCTGTGAGTGTTTGAGTGTCTGCTTGTGTATCTGAGTGTGTGTGTTAGTGTCTGTCTGTGAGTGTGTCTGAGTGTGTCAGTGTCTGCAGTGTGCATCTGTGTGTGTCTGTGAGTGTCTGCGAGTGTGTCTGCTTGTGTATCTGAGTGAGTGTGTCAGTGGCTGTGAGTGTCTGCGAGTGTGTCTGTCCATCCGTGTGCTTGGAGGAGGGAATCTGAGCCCCCCTTTTTCTCTCCTCTAGGGTGGGGGCTGGGTTGTGTGTGGCGTGAGCCCCCCCCTGCCATGCCGCCCGTCCTCACTGCCCTGGGAGGGCAGCCACACCACCTGTAGTCCTTACTTCTCTCAGGGGGCAGAAATGAAGCCAATTATGGGGCCGGTGGAGGCAGGATTGGAACCTGGGCTCCTCCCTCGGCAGCCTGCTTGCGCAGGGGGCTGGGGGGGGGCAGCTTCTCTTCCTGGTGTCAGTTTGGCCTCCCCGGGGGTGGGGGTGGGGGCTGGGCCTTTGTTTCATTTCCTGCCATTCTCCGCCTCTTGCTTTCGGGGTGAGGGACGGCCGGAAGGACCTGAGTGCTCCACGTGGGGCCCCCCTTCTCAGACATCCTGGGGGGCTCCCGGCCAGCCCAGCCCCTTCTCCCCATTTTGGGGGGTACGTGGCGGGGGATGGGGGGCTCCTGGCCCCCCCACCTCTGCATGCCCAGGAGGCTCTGCTCCTGCTCACCAGCTTCCTCCTGGGCTGGCTGAGGACGGCTCCGAGCGGGCAGTGAGTGGCCGGTGGGCAGCGGCTCCGGCCTGGGTCTAGGGTGTCTCCGGATCCCTGGCACAGCCTCTGACCTGGCCTTCCCTCCCCTGACCTCAGTTTTCCTCTCTGTGAGATGGGCCAGTTCCTCTGCTGGAGGCGGAACCTCCCCTCAGCGTCCCTGCTGGGGCGGGCTGGAGAGGCGCCAGCTTGGGAAGGCTGGCACTGCCAAGGGCCCTGGAGGGGCATGCGGGGCCTGGCACCGACCTGCGGCTCCAGCATCCTTTTAACTCTTCTGAGGCACCTTCGCCCCCTGCCAGCCAGCCCGGGAGTGTGGAAGCGGCTCTGCCTCACCCCAGTGGCCGGAGTGCCCCGGCTGGGGGACCGATGCCAGGCATGGCGAGTGCCCGCCACTCGAAAGCCCTGGACCCTCCCCGCCCATCCATGGCACCCCACTCTGGCTCAGGGAGGCAGCAGGCCAGAGGGCACAGCCAGGGAGGGGAGCATGACTGCCCTGGGGGCGATCTCAGGCCTCAGTTTCCTCCACTGTAAATGGGGACACCTTGGAGGTGCTGCCGACCAGGAATGTGAATCCTTTCACTGGGCTCCGGCCATGCTGAGAAGAGGCAGGAAGGGCCTGGCCCGGCTCCTCCTGCCCTGAGCTATTGGCTGTGGACCGTGCCCACGGGGGGCCTCGGGGGCTCAGAAGGGGGAAGGGGATGCCAACCTGCCAGGCCGGGAGCTCTGCGGCTCCTTGTCTCACCAGGGCTCGGGGACCAGGCCAGGGTCACCCACTAGGGCCACGGGGGGAGGGGGGTCCTGTCCGGCCCTCCCTCTCCCCCCCTTGGCTTCCTGCCCAGGGTCAGCCAGCTAGGAAGCGTGTGAGGCCCCCTTGGACGCCCCCGGCTGGGCAGGCTTCCCGTTCTCTGCTCTTGGGGTCGTCGCCGCGCCGTCGCCCCCGCTCTGCGCACCCAGAGAAGGGCCGGTTGTGACTCGTGTCCTCGCACCCCCGTCTCCTGCTGGGCCGCCGATCGGTCTCGATGGCATTCAGGGATGTGCCGACTCTCGTAGCGCCCTTCCTGGGCTGCCCAGCCCATAAACACTCCTGCCAGCCTCTGCCCTCGGCCTCCTTGGCAGCCCCCCGAAGAGTCAGCCGGTGAGACGCTGCTTCTGCCTTATCTGGCCTGGGGGTGCGGGGGGGGGGGGGTCTGGGGTGCTGAAGGGCTCTGGGACAGGCGCTCGAGGCCTTGGAGGTTTTCTTGCCCGCCGGACAGATTTCTCACTTGGGTCCCCGCTCAAGGCTGGCTTCCTTTGCCTGGGAAGGAGCCGTCTGCTGGGTGGCAGCGGGCCAGGCCTGGCACAGTTGGCATTGGATGGCATCGTGGCCCTGGGATCTGGCTTTCTGCGGCCCGTCCTACTTAGCCTGTTTCCTCCCGGGTCGGAGCGGCCTCTCGGTCTAGCCTTTCCGTGGAAAGCGTCCTGCCCCAATGGAGGCCCCATGGAGCCCCTCGGGCCCCCCGGCTCCCTCCCTCTTGGGGGGCCCTGCAAGGGTTTGGAGGCATCTCTGGGGGGCTCTCCCAGACCTCCATGCCCAAGGTGGCGCTCAGGGCCTTAGCCTCAGCCTGGCAAAGCGCTTAGAGAGCCCCGGTGCCAGGAGGACGTCTGCCACGGGTGGCTGTGTGACCCTGGACGTGTCCCGTCCCCCTGGCCCACCCCCCTTTGTACAGGTCCCTGCCCCGTTTTATTCGTCCAACCGTTTTTTCCAGTGAACAAAACAGCCCTTTTTTCTCCCCAAACCAAAGCCCGAGGAGCAGGCGGCCTCAGCCCCAGCCCATCCACAGATGTGGGGCCGGAGGGCTTCCTGGGGGGGCCGGGGGGGGGGGGGGCCTTCCGGTGACCCCTCGGGGGCTTTGCCCGCTCTTTGCCAGAGGCAGCCCATCATTGCTCTCCACTGTATGGAATCGGAACCAGCCCAGGGAGAGGCTGGAGGGGTCCCGGGTCTCCCTCCTCCCCTGCCCCATATGCTCTCGCCTCTTCCAGGAAGTCTCCTTCCCAGCCCGTAAGCCCTCCAGGGCAGCCGCCTTGCCCCCCTCCCCAGATGGGAAGACTGAGGCCCAGCTGCCTAGGACAGGAGCCTCCAGCCGGGCCTCCAGAAGAGGCCTGGATTCTGATTCGCTGCGTGGTCTTGGGCAGCCCCCCCAGTCTCTTCCCCTCGTTTTCCCATCGGAGCCCCGGGGGCACGTGTCAGTGGCCTTGTGGGAGCAGGTCAGGGACGGGGCTGAGACTGGAACCCGAGCCCCTTCCCCTGCCGAGACACCCACCGGAGACTCCCCAGGAGGACCCTCCAGCCTGCAGGCCGCAGTCCTGGCAGGGCGACTGGCCCGGGATCTCTTCTGGGGAAATTTCAAACGGTTCCCCTCCTCGCGGCCTCTCCCTCTCGGGGGCACGATGAGGGCAGGAGGTGGGTCTGGACATCGCTGGCATCCCCGGCCCTGCGCCGGTCTGGCCGCCCCAGGCCTCTGGCATCGCGGCCCAAGGCTGAGAGAGGTGAGCGGGGCCAGGCCGGGCCTGGATGGCGCCATTCCCTGCCTCCGCCTGGAGTCTGTCGCGGCTCTTCCCTCTTCGGGATGTTGGGGCGACGTGTCTTCATGCGTCCTGTGGCCTGCCTCAGTTTCCCCACGTGTAAAGTGAGCCGGAGAAGGGAATGGCCAAGCCTTCTGCATCTGCCCAGAAGGCCCGTCGGGGCCTCGGAGAGACGGACACGACCGAGCAGCCTCCTGGGAGACGCTAGAGACGGAGGCTCAGCCGTCGCCCGCCGGTCCTTGCTGGGTCCGAGGCCACTGGGGGATCGGCTCCCCGACATTGTGTGTCTGTTCTTTGGGAAGCCTGTGAGAGGAGGCGCCGCGGCCGAGCCCCCCACCAGCCCGGCTCTTCCTCCACCTCCACTCCTGGCCGTGGCCGCCCTCTTTCGTCCCGGCCGCCCTCATCTCTCCGTCGGCTTCCGACTCCTCGTCCCCGGCGCGGGCTGACTGCCCTGGGGAAGGGCGCCTGGAGAACGGGGGGGGCTTCCTCCTGCTCCCATCTCCTTCCTCCGAAGCCTCTGGGGCGAATGGAGGCGACGGAGGTTCAGAGAGATGGAGGGATTCCCTGAGACATTGACCGGGTCATCCATCGGTGCTGGAGGTGAGACCTGGCCCCCCGGGGGCTCCTCGCCAGCTCCCGGCCTGGCCCCCCGGGGGCTCCTCGCCAGCTCCCGGCCTGGCCCCCCGGGGGCTCCTCGCCTGCTCCCTCGGGCTCTGCTCTCTTTTGGGCACGTCCCGCTCTCCCGATACGGGTGAGACATTTGGTCTGCACGTCTCCTCGCCCTTGCGCAGACTCTGCTGACCCCGACAGCCTCCATGGGCCAAGGCAGAGGGGGCGGGGCACAGTGCAGGGCCAGGCCTGGATTTGGGGAGTTCCGGTTAGCCGGGTGACCCTGGGCCAGTCACTTAACCCCAGTCACCCCACTCTGACCGCTCTAGAGAGAAAAAAGAAAAGCCTGCAGAGTCCCCGAGGAGGCTCGGAGAACGCTCACGTATGTAGGGACAAGAGGCCCCCGGGGAGCTCGCTGCCCATGGGGCGGTCAGTGGGCGGCCGAAAGGTCCCCGGGGCCTGGGGCAGATGCCACCCTCCACTGGCGCTGGGCTCTGTGCCCACGTGCCCTGCACTCCTGAGCTGCCTCCAGAGTGCCCAGAGAGGCTCCCCGCCCTCTGAGCTTTCGGTCAGTGGCCGGCCCCGGTTCCGGGCAGTTGGCCTCGCTCTGGGCCACGTCCTCCCTTTGTTCTCTGCCAGGCCCCCTCCGGAGCCTCGTTCCCATAACCCAGCTCCAGGGGCCTGAGCTGCCTGCCGCGGGGCCCCTGCCGGGACCGTTCTGCCCGTCTGGGGCAAAGCTGGCCCCCGACGTGCCGGCCCGAGGAAGAACCCCCGCCGGGCCCTGGTGTTGCCTTTCTCTGGTCAGAACCTGCCTGGAGCATCCCCAGGCATGGCTCAGAGCCTCCATTTTCTCCTGGAAAATGGGACCATCATCCCTGGAGGAAGAGGCCTGCCGGGCATGTGCAGAAGGCGCGCCCCGGAGTCCATCCCTCGGGGAGTGACCCACCAGCCTGGCTTGGGAAGCCCCAGCCCTTCGGCCTCCTTGTCCGTGAATCGGGGGCTGGATTCAGGGAACGTCGGGCCCGAGAATGAAGCTGCCATCTTGGGTGCCAGGAAGAGAGGCAGCTGCGGGCGCCCCTTTGTCGGGGGGAGGGAGGCAGGGCAGCCCCCAAGGTCCCTGCTGGGCCCTGCCCGCGGCCCCTCCCCAGCCCCCAAGGCGCCAGCTCTGCTCTCAAAGCAAAACACTCAGCAGAGAAGGGGAGGGAGGCCCTTGCAGAGGCAGCGGCTTCCCGCAGGGACCCCGGCCTCCGAAGAGGCCTCCTGTTTATTTCCAGGTGCTGCCTCCGCCCCCCGGCCATCTCCTGGGAGGAAAGCTGTGCTGGCGGGCCGACGAGCATCCTTAGTGAGGCGGCTGGGAATGGGGAGACCAGAGAAGGGGCATTTCTTCACATACTAGAATGGGAGGACAGGGAGGGAGGGAAGCCCATTTACGGTAAGAGCAGGAGACAGCGGCTCTGAGGCTCAGCTCCCCGATGATCTCTCTGCCGAGACGGCCCAGCACCCCCTTCTCCGAGCCGAGAGCCGCTCGGTCAGGGAGGGTCGGGGCACTGGACGCCCGTTTTCTCTCTCTCTTTGGGAGGAGCCGAGGCTCCCTGAAGGCCCGAACTAAAGTGCGGGTCCAGGGCCTGGGAGGGATTCAACAGTGCTATTTTGACACCAGGAAAGGGGGACCCAAATGAGGGCCTGGGCAGGCTGCTGAAAACAGTCCCCACCACGGTCTCCGTACCCAGATGGCCAAAATGACACCTTCTAAAACAAACAAAATTAGGGAAGGAGGAAAAGTTTATGAAAATCCAGGCGGGTATTAAGCGTGCCAGGCACCGCGCCAGTCTCTGGGATCCAGGGAAGAGAGGGAGATCGCCTGCCAGCAACCGCAGACAAGCAGGCTGCCAATCCCCAGGATCTGGAGAAAGCATGAAAAAGGCAGATTGGGGCAACGCCGTGATTCTCTGAGCCTGAGGGGAAGCGGACACAGAGCAGAGGAAGCGAGCTTAGCAAGCCGTCAAATCAGACCACTCGGTCCCAGGGGAAGCCCGGCAGCTGCTTGGCAGAAAATGGGGCGTAGAGCAGCTCCTCCCACCACTGCCCACAGGCAGTTGCTGGCGGATCGAGCGGAATCCTAGAAGTTGCCCCATGAATGAATGGAGGGTTTGCTTAGAAAACAGACTCAGAATTCCTGGCCAGCTGTCACGTAGAGCTTCCCCAAAGGACTCTCCCTTGGGAGAAGGTTCACCCTTGTTCCACTTGGCCCCAGAGGGCAGAGAGGAGCTGTGGAGAGCGTGTGCAGAAGGGGACTTGGAAGCTGGCTTGACGACTGACCACATCAGAGCTGGCCAGAAGGAAAAGGGGCTGTCGGGGGGCGGAGCTGGGGTCATCGACCCTCCCTCCCTGGAGGCCTTCAGGCCGAGGCTGGATGCCCATTTCCTGGATGTGCCCGAGAGGTCAGCCTGGTCTGTATTCTTCCATTTCCAGGGTGCCTTCTGTCCCCTCATTAGCCTGAAAGCTTTGGGAGGGGCCAGAGATGAGCCGTTGTCTCGGGTGCCCGGACACCCTCAGCAGTCCTCCAGCCAGGCTGGCCCTCCAGGCCTCTCGAGCCTGCGGGACACACCTGACCTCTCCAGTCCACCCTGGAGCATTTGACCCAATTCCGTCTGGTCATTCGTTCTACAGGCATTTGGGGTGCTGCGCTTTGGGAATAACAAGTGGGCCGGTTTGTCTGCAATAGCAAAGGTGAGAACACCTCCAAATTCTGGGAGGTCCTAACCCACGTGTGCTAGAGTGCGTGATGAATCAGAATGGACTGACTGCCCCCTAGACAGTATTATGAGAAGTGTCTATTGTGATTGGACACGTAGGCTAGGGGAAGGCACAGGAAGTGACGCATATGTGACCTCTTTAAAAAGAGGGAGTTGAGTGAGTGAGGGGGCTTCTACTCAAGGGCTGAGAGCTCTACAAGTGACAGAGGATGACTAGACATGGGAGATTGAATGGTCCTAGTGGGGTGATGCCAGCACAGCCAGGGCTAAGGTCCAGAGCAGAGACCATTGTGCTGGCATCACCCCATTGAGTAGAAGCCTTATGTGTGCTTACATACACGTGTGCCAGCCAGTTCAGAAACATTTATTAAGTGCCTACTATGTGCCAGGCACTCTGTTAAGCCCTGGGGAAACAAAAGCCAAAGATGGTCCCTGCCCTCAAGCAGCTCTCATTCTAATGGGAGAGATGACACATGGACAAATATGTACAAACAGGCTGTTTTAAGAAATAATCGAGGAGGGATTGGGGCAAAATTGGGACATTAATGTATTGCTGGTGGAGTTTGTGAACTGATCCAACCATTCTGGATGGCAATTTGGAACTATGCCCAAAAGAGCTCTAAAAGGCTACCTGCCCTTTGATCTAACCATGCCATTGCTGGGTTTGTACTCCAAAGAGATCATAGATAAACAGACTTGTACGAAAATATTTATAGCTGTGCTGTTTGTGGTGGCAAAAACTGGAAAAGGAGGGCATGCCCTTCAATTGGGGAATGGCTGAACAAATTGTGGTATCTGTTGGGGATGGAATACTATTGTGCTCAAAGGAATAATAAACTGGAGGAATTCCATGTGAACTGGAAAGACCTCCAGGAAGTGATGCAGAGTGAAAGGAGCAGAGCCAGAAGAACATTGTACACAGAGACTGATACACTGTGGTAAAATTGAATGTACTAGCAGCAATGCAATGACTCAGGACAGTTCTGAGGGATTTATGGAAAAGAAAGCTACCCACATTCAGAGGAAGAACTACAAGAGTGAAAACAGAAGAAAAACAACTGCTAGAACAAATGGGTTGATGCGGACATGATTGGGGATGTAGACTCGAAACGACCACATCAATGCAACTATCAATAATATGGAAACAAGTCTTGATAGATGACACATGTTAAAACCAGTGGAAATGTGCGTCGGCTATAGGGGGGATAAAGGGGAGGGTGACAGGGAAAGTAAAAACATGAATCATGTAACCATGGAAAATTTTTCCAACAAATTAAAAAAAAGAGAGAAATAATTGACTGAGGGAAGTTGACAAAATTCAGAGGACTCAGGAAGGTTTCTTTCTTTTTTTTTTTTTATTAAGTTTGTTTAATTAATTGAGAATATTTTCCCATGATTACATGCTTGATGTTCTTTCCCTCCCCTCCTCCCACCCCCTCCTGTAGCCAACACGCATTGATCAAGACCTATTTCCATATTATTGATATTTGCACTAGGGTGATCGTTTAGAGTCTACATCCCCAGTCATGTCCCCATTGAACCATGTGGTCAAGCAGTTGTTTTTCTTCTGATTTTCTGCTCCCCCAGTTCTTTCTCTGGATGTGGATACATTCTTTCTCATAAGTCCTTCAGGATTGTTCTGGGTCATTGAAGCCATCCACCGACTCCACGAAGATTCCTAGTGGGTTGGACACTCAGAAAGGGGAACCAAGGACTGAGTGAAAATGGGTTACGGGTTAAGGATTAATGGAAAGAGAATATAAGGCGAGAATAAAGACACGCAGACACAGAAAGTTTTGGCATAAGGTAGACAGACAGCGAGGAAGCTCTGATGGTCAAGAGCTTATTTCTAGCTGATTTCTTGTCACATTTTATTGGGGTTACAACAGTATGGGGGGAAGGGGAGAGGCTGGTGGCCTGATACATTAACATTATGAGGTAATCATAAAATGCAAACTACCAAAACCTGAAACAATAGGTAGGGCTAAGATCCAGGGTGGATATGGCCTGAGGCATCTACTGATGTTGGATACCTATGTTAATTGATCATTGAAGGAAAAGTGAGGAGCCTGAGATAACTGACTCTCTTCTGGGGTGTGGCCTTAGGGAAGGGCTGGGGATTTGGCAAGGTCAACATTCAATTTGACTCAAGATTGCAGGGATCAATCATTAGCAGTATAAGAGTTAAGTTTTTGAATACTTCTTAAAATAATATCACAATTAATGTATACCTGGATTGCTACAGTCATTGCATGCTGCTAGTAGCAAAGTTAGTTACATTCAATTGTGCTACAATGTATCCGTCTCTGTGTACAATGTTCTCCTGGTTCTGCTCATTTCGCTCTGCATCAGTTACTGGAGGTCTTTCCAGTTCATATAGAAATCCATCGATTCATCATTCCTTAGAGCACAGTAGTGTTTCATCCCCATCATAGACCACAATGTGTTCAGCTGTTCCTCAATCCGGGGACACTCCCTCCTTTTAGGAGGTGGAATTTTAGTTGGGACTAAAGAAAGGAAGCTGGGGAGGTCAGTAGTTAAAGAGAGGAAGGAGAGCCCTTCAGGTAAGGGGGTTGGCTAGAGAAAATTCCCAGGACCCTGAGCCGGAGGGTTTTGTTTGTGGGTCATCCAGGAGGCTGAGCCCACTGGATTGAAGTGTTGGAGTGCGGTGTGAGAAGCCTGGATAGGTAGGAGGGGGTCACTGAAGAAGGGTTTTGAATCAAAACATTGTGCATTTGCTTCTTGAGGCAATAGGGAGCCACTGTGACTTATTGAGTAGGAGGGTGACATGGTCAGACTAGGGAAACCACTTTGATGACCAAAAAAATAAGGATAATTTGGAGTTGGGGGGGGATCCTGGAGGCAGGCAGAACCCCCCAGCAGCTACCGCCAGGGTTTGGGCCTGAAATAATGGAGGTGGGGGAGGGGCAGGGGCGAGAAGGGGGCATGTTTCAGAGATGTTGTAGAGGTGAATCCAATTGGCCTTGGTGCCCTCTTGGATCTGGAGTGAGTGAGGAGCCTGAAGGACGCCCAGGCTGGCAGCCCGGGGGACCAGGAGGATGAGGTGCTCTTGATAGTGATAAGGAAGGTTAGGAGCCAGAGAAGGGTTAGTGGGGTGGAGAATGAGCTTGGTCCTGGACATAATGAGTTGAAGGTGTCTGCTGGGTATCTGAGTCTAGCAAGATGTCCGAGAGGCACTTGGAGATGGGAGACCTGAGTGTCGCCAGCTTAGGAGGATGAGCTGGCCCAGGGCAGTGGTCTGGAGGGAAAAGAGGAGAGGCCTGGGCCTGAGATCCTTCGCGCCCCAAACTGAAGACGGGAGAGCGAAGAGAAGGAGGGATGAGGAAAGGCCATCGGACTTGGCCACTGGTCACTCTGGACTTTGAGTGGAATGATAAGATCCGGAGCCAGACCAGAGAGAGGTAAGGACACCAGCCGGCTCTCGAGGAGTTTAGCCCCAAAGGGGAGCTGAAAGAGAGGACCAGAGCTCGTGGGGATGGGAGGGTCAAGGGAGGCTTTTTGGAGGATGAGTCGTGGGCATGTCTGGGCAGCTGGAAACGAGCTAGAAGAAAAGGAGATTGGAGAGACTGGCGCAGAGGGCCTGGAGGAGCCAGGATGGAATGGGACTGTTTAGCAGTTCGGAGGGATTCCTCATCGTGGGAGAAGTGGAGGAGGACAGGGAAGCCCAAGGGGAGAAGTGGAGGGAACTTGGGGCAAAAGGCCTCAATTGTGTTCTGTAAACTGAGGTGGTGTGCGTGGGTGTCCTCTGGGCGTCCTCTGGGGTCACTCTGTTTTTGGTGCTGTAGTCACAGCAGGGATTGGAGGGACAAGATTGAGGCTGTCCCCAGGGGCCTCTGGAAGGAATCTGGATCCCGTGCCAGGGACCATGTTTGAGCTGTCAGGAGAGGTTTAACTGCTGGGTTTGGGCTGGTGTCCTTCAAGGCCCAGAAGCTGAGGGGGATGGGGTTCTAGTCCCAGATCTGCTTCTGCCATGCTGGATCATCTTGACCAAGCCCTCGCTTTCCTGCGCCTCAGTTTCCCTCTTCTGTCCAAGGAAAGGTTCCATTTGATGGTCTAGGCTTCTCTGGGACCTCCTGAAACTCTTTTTTGATCTCGGGACCTTCTGTGTCCTAGGATGCCCCCAGCTCTGCCTGTCCCTGTTCTAGATCGAGAAAGCCCCTTTGGCCCTGCCTCTGAGGTGTCCCAGGCCTGACCCCGAGGCCTGAGGCAGGCCCCCGATGACCTTGAGGGAGGCCGAGCTGGGACGCGCAGGGTCAGCGAGCATGTTGACATTCAGAGCACGTGGGGAAAGCGCTCTTTAAGGGAACTTTCAGCAGCCCAGAAACCCTGTTGCCACATCGCTTGTCACAGGGCACGGGCAGGCAGGCTGCCTCCGTTGGCAGACCCCCAAAGCCAACATCTACACCCCAGGCCCCGTCTCGTGTGGGTGAGGAAACCGTCGCCATCTTGGGAGCTGGACACGGAATCCTGGAATTGGTTGAGAATCAGAAATGCTGGGTCAGAGGTTGGTTTGGCCTCTTCCCCCCGTGTTTCATCCCCACTTAGGCAAACCCAGGAAGTGGCTGGCTGGGCATCCTGGATCTGGCTCCCCTCCATGGGGGGCATCAGGCTGGCATTTTGCCCCGGACCCTCCAGCCTAGCTCCTTGCTGGGCGGACCGCACCGGTGACGACGGGCAGACCTGGGATTTGAAGGAGGGCCTCCTGGCGAGGGGCTCAGCGTGAGTCACTGGCATGGTGCCCGCTGCCCAGCTCGGGGGGCTGCAGGCCGCCTCTATGTCCGCCCTTTTCTCAGGCCTTTCCTGACTGCTTGGTGAAGGGTCTGTGTTCTTCCCTTGAGGCTGGCCTGGCCAGCAGCAGCCCGGGCAGAGAGGCCGGCCATCCGGCCTCTTCTCTCCTCTTTCCCGGCCTCTCACCGAGAGCCTCTCCTGCGTTTGCCCACGGCGGTCAGGCAGGAATCTCTCTCAAGGCAGGCCCCCACGCCTGGGCTTTAAGGGATCTCCTCGCTGGGCCACCTGGGTCGGGCCCGGATGGCTCTGTTGAATCCGGGCCTGGGCGGCCGGTTGTCAGCTCTCTTCCTGCTGCCTGACCGTGCGGCCTTCGTCACGTCCTTTCTGTAAGATGATGGGCTGGACTGGCCCCAAAGCCCTGGCATCGCCCTGGGGAACTATGGGGGGACCTCGTCTCCCTAATGCCCGACTGAACTGGCTGAGCAGCCCTGACCCCTCTGTTGAGCCGGGCTGCGAGTCACGCCAGGCCTGGGGAGTCACGTTCACACGGGCAGGGCTGCGGGCAGGAGGAATAGAGGCTTTGGAGCCAGTCGGGGCAGTTTCCTTGTCAGGACGACATGGGTGGGGTGGCAGAGGCGGCCTCGTGGGGTCCCACGGCCTTCGGGGTGCATCTGGTGAGCCCCAGGGGTGGGAGGGTGGCCTCTGCCCGGTCCTCCGAGGCACTCAGGCGACTCTTTTTCCACAGCTGGCCGGAGGCGTGATCCTTGGGGTGGCCCTTTGGCTTCGCCATGACTCCAAGACCACCAGCATCCTCTACCTGAACCTTGACGACAAGCCGGCCCCCAGCACCTTCTACGTGGGTAAGCAAAGGGCCCAGGAGCCTGCTCTGGCTTTTCTCTCGGCCCCGGGGAGCTGGGGAGGACATGAGGCCCAGGGGCTGGTCTTGGACCTGCCAGTGACTTACTGTCCGTGCTCCCCTCTCTGAGCCTCAGTTTACCCCTCGGTGGAATGGGGGCTTGGGTAGGGCCTTGCAGGGAAACGTGCTCTTGGGTTTCCTTCGGTGAGCCCCCCCGGCCCCTGGCCTTGCCAGCCCCGTCCTCGGGGAGTCGAGGAGCAGCCTCAGGTCCCGCCTGCTCTGGGGGCTGCTGAGACTCGGCCGCTTTGCCAGAGGGGCCTGGGAGGGCATCAGACCTGAGCTGGGAAGGAGGCTCGAGGGGGAGGGCAGGGAGAAGCCCAGCTCGGCCCTGCCAGAGGGAATACGTTGAGAGAGCCCCGAATGCCCAGGGGTGAGGCTGCAGCCTGGGTCCTCCTGGCTCTGGCCTGGCCCTTTGGGTGCGGGGCAGCCCTGGGTGCCCCCACTTGGCTGAGCCTCCCTCCTCTCCTCGCCCCGTCTGCAGGGCTCTCTGTCCACTCTCTGCTTGGCGGGGGAGGGGGGAGCGGGCAAGCAGCAAGTCAGGCCAGAGGGAGGCTGCCTGGGCCGCTGCGTCCCCTCCTCCTCGTTCCCTCTCCCCAGGCCTTATTTGGCCGGCTCTGCCTCTCCCAGAGCATCTGCTGTGGGGGACGGAGCCCCCCGGCCCGGCCCGGCTCTCTGGGGCCCCGGCAGGCTAGCGAGCGGGGCTGTAGGAGGAAGAACCTGTGGGCCGTGAGGAGGGCCTGGGGGGGCCTGAGTCAGAGCCTCGTTCCGCAGCCTCCTGGCTGTGTGATCCGCGTCCTGGGGGGCCCCGAGCCCCGCACACTGAAGGGCTGGATCGGAGCCTCTTGGAAACGGCAGCCGCTCGCTTTTCTCCTTATATAGCCAGGCCGACGGGGGAGGCAGCTGCTGTCTGTCTGCGCTCACTTAGGGCAGGGGCTGGCGCTGCCTGGATGGGCGCCTCCGGCCAGGCCCAGCCCAGCCCTGCAGCTGCCTGTCGGGGGAGGCTAACGGGGGGGCCCCGGGGAATGGAGCAGCCCCAAGGGGGGAGGGGACAATCCCTGCCTCTGGAGAGCTCGAGGCGCAGGAGGCCAGGAAAAGCCTCCACTGGCATCGTGGTCCCAGACTGGCATGGGCCCCCTCAGCTCCCCCCCCTCCCCCAGGCGGCCGCTGTTTGTGTCTGTGCCGGGCCTGCCACCCAGGGCCAAGGTCCCCCCTGGGCCGCCACGGTTCTCTGAGGGGGGAGGGATGTGCCCTTCCCCCAGACCCGTCCAGCTCTGAAGAGCCCCAGGTGAGGGCCCACGGGAGGGACCCCCAGGCCAGAGGCTGGACTGGCTCTAATTCCTGGGCTCCTCGATCCTGGGCCCTTTGGAGTAGCTGGCAGGGACGCCCCCTGCGGGCAGTCGGCAAACATTCCTGAGCTGCCGCCTCTGGCCGAGCTCCAGGGTTGAGGGGAGGCGCCGCCGCCTTTGCCCCTTGGCATGCCAGCCCCCGGGGCTGGGCTCAGGAAGGAGCGATCCTGGTCCTTGGCACCAGCTGGCAGCCGCTGCAGGGTGCCCGCCTCTAGTGAGAGTCCTGGGGAGCACCTTCTCCCTTGTCCACCCTTCTGGGAACGTCTAGGAATCAGTCCGGTGCGCCCCGAGTGCCAATCCCGCTCGGTCTGTGATCTCAGACAAGCTCCGGCTCTGGGAGCCCCCCATGTGCTCTCCCTGTGATGCGGAGGCCCAGGAGGGGAAAGGACTTACCCAGGGGCACACAGCGAGACATCCTGGTCCTGGCCATAAGAGGGAGGGGGATCGCTTCGTTCCGGGATACTTTAAGGCTGAAACATTCTTCTTGTGGCCCTCCAACAGTCCTGCGGTGCCAGGACTCTTCCTCTGGCCCAGATCCGCCTGGGGGCTCCCTCGCCTCCCCCCACCCCCAGCCCATCGGCCTCCAGCCCGAGCCAGCGAGGGGCCTTAGCCAGGGTCACCCAGCGAGGCTGGCTTGGAGCCAGGCCTCCTCCTGGGGCCACGCTGCTTCCAGGGCATTTAGAAGGGAAGGTGGGGAGAGGCAGCGGGTCACGGGGGAGGACATGGGGGATCCCCAGGAGGGCAGCTAGGACGGAGGCGGGAGGCTCCGTGGTGTGGGGACGGTCAGCAGCGGCCCAGCCACGGGTGGAGGCCCGCAGCAGAGACGGGGGAGCCGCCCCAGCAGGGCCTCACTTTTCTGGCGAGGCTGGAGGACGAGTGCGGGGAGCGGCCCCTCGGGCCAGCGGAGCAGGGGTTGCCTTTCTGTATCAGGAAGGCCGGGTAACCGCGGCTGCTCCAGCTCATCCAGGAGCTCAGGTGTATGGGGGAAGGGGGCCGGGGGGGGGGAGCCCCCCACGGCTGGGGCTTGGCAGGGAGACACAGGTGCATGGGTTAGCGAGCAGAGTGGCTCGGGGCTGACCGTCCAGGGTTCAAGAAGGGGGAGGCAGGTGGAGCCACAGCAGAGGTGACGGCCTGTCCACATGCACCACTTCCCACCCAGGGGTGCTCCTGGACTCTGCACCCTGTGACCAGCCGGCCAGTGCTGGGAGAGGGCTTTGAGCACGGGTCCCTGGCGCCCCCTTCTGCTTCCTCCAGGCAGCCCCAGGACTGAGCCCCATTTCCCCCCGGGAGGGTGGGATGAGACTCTTCTGCAGACCAGACTTGGGGACAGGAGCTTCCGGGGGCCGGCCAGGCCTCGTGGCATCCCCGGCAAGTGGCCTTCCAGTCACAGAACCCCAGTGTGGGAGGGGATGTGGCGATGGCCAGCCCTCCCTTAAGGGAAACAGCCAGCCCAGGAGGAGCTGGGGGCGGGGGAGGCCCCCAGAGCCCAAGACACCCCAGAACCGAGAGGCGAGCCCCAGAGAGGGAGTTGGGGGGCCTGAGCCCTCCCCAAGTTCGTGGGAACCAGCATGTGTCCCCCAACGAGCCTGTGCTCACTGAGCCCCCCAGCCTTGCTGTTCTGGGCATGGGAGGACTGGACCTGCGCACGGACCCAAAGCGGCCTGGCCGGGGAGGAGGGAAGACCCAGCTGTTCTTCAGCCGCGGAGCAAAGCCCTTGACCCGGCCCTCTCTGGGGACAGTGAGGCCAGCCAGCTGCAGGGTTGGGGGGGCCCGAAGGCCATGGCTCCGAGAGGCCGGACAGTGAGCCTATTGTGCGGGCCTGGAGGGAGCTCCGTGGTGATGGGCCCCGGCTCGGAGAGGTTCTTTCCCCTCATCTCCCTTCTACCCCTGGCATCCCTGCCAGAACTAGAGGACCCCTTGGAGACCGAGGCCAACTGCCTCCTTTTGCAGACGAGGAAACTGAGGCAGAGGCCAGGTGACTTGGCCAAGTCAACGGGCAACAGAGCAAATCTCTGAAGCAGGATTTAAACACCTAGTTCTCTCCTGGGTCAGTTATCTGTCTGTGCCTTCCTTGTCTCTCTCTCTCTCTCTCCCCCCCCTCCCCCTTTTCTCCCTCTTTCTCTCCGTCTCTCTCAGCTCTGTCCACCTTCCCTTCCTCATATAGTTCCTCCTCTGCTCTGGCCTCCCCTCCTTTTCCTAACCCTCAGAACTGGGGCCCCACCCAAGACCCCCTGGGCAGAGGGGCCGCCATCCATGTTTCCAGCGGCCTCATTCTCCTGCGGATAGAAGCTGGCAGTTTAGAACTGTGAGGGCCCTAACTCTCTTACGGGACAGGTGGGGAAACCGAGGCCTGGAGAGCCGGGCCTTGAACCCGCTTCCTTCCTGCCTGAGGGGCTGAGAAGGAGCCCGAGATCCGTCTCCTTTTGGCCTCTCTAGTGCTCTGCTTGGAAACAGGAAGCATCATGGGGCCTGACAGGCTATTTTTGGGTCAGCTTCCCTCGGTGCTGACCCAGAGAGTACCGGGGGGCGGGGTGTGGAAGGCCCCCCCCATCCTGGCCTGCACCCTGGCAAACAGCTGCGGTGGGGGCCGGCGCCAGGGGCCTGTTCAGACATCTCCAGCCACCTCACGCATCCCTCTTCCGCTGCCTGTCGCCCAGCTCTCCCTCCCCCTCGGCCTGGGAAGCAAAAACAGCCGCCCCCTCCCCCAGCCCAGCAGGCATCTGGGCATCCTGTGAGAATTCAGTGCTGTGATTTTGGGGCGTTGTCATGGCAACCCGGGGCTCCCGAGCCAGTTCCATTACAGAATTATTTTTCAAAGAGACCCAGGGAGGTAATGGGCGGAGAAGGTGGGCAGTGCCCGCTGCCACTGGGCTGGCACTCAATGACCAGGCGAGCCGCCAGCTGGCCCCCTGCCCCCGGGCTGCCAAGCACGCTACAGGGATGGCCTTGTTGGAGCAGTCCTGGCAGTGGAGGCCAGCGTCACCCCCATTTTATAGCTGATGAGATGGAGTGAAGTGACATGGGCAGGGTCACACAGCTGGGACGTGTCTGAGGCAGGATCAGAACTCGGGCCTCTGACCCCCGAGTCTGACGGTCCACCCAGCGACGAGAGGCGACAGTCCCGGGCACCCCAGAACGCTTGGCATGTGCTCAGCGGGTGCTGTAGGAAGGCCCTGAGTGCCCCCCGGCAGACTCTCCTGCTGTGGGCCTGGCACCCAGTGGGCACGCGCCTGGCGAGCCAGCTGAGTGCCCCAGAGCCTCGCCTGATGGGCCTGCCAGCCCCGTGCGGCGCCCCTCTCTCCCCCCAGAGCTTTGTGTAATCTTTAGGGGAAGCCCAAGAACCCGAGGGCAGGCCGACTGCCCCCTCGGCTGCGGCCTCCTCTGCCCAGCGCCCATCTGCCTTCCCCGCAGGGTGGCCCTGCCAAGGCGGCGAGTTGGGGGGAGCTGCCACTAGCCTGGAGCTCCCCGGGGGGGCAGAGAGCCCAGAGCAGGGCATGGCCCTGTCGGGCAGCCCCAAGGGTCAGCAAGCGTTTCCTGGCATTCGTTGGCCTCGACGGCTTCCCCCATTGTCCCCGGTTCTGACCACTTGAAGATGGAGCTCTGTGGTTGTCACCTCGGGCTTGGGGCTGCCCCCTCCTCTTTTGGGGGGCCGGAGTCGGGGTGCAGGCTCTGGTCAGCGCCTTGCCCTCTCCTGGAGATCAGTCCGGTCCCCATTCCCTGACGCTCGGATGAAGGGGGTTCTGGATGGACGGGGCCTCAGGAGGCCATCATCAGTCCTGGGGGGAGGCGGCGGTGAGGGGGTGGCCGAGGCCCCGGCCTCCTCCTTTCCTTCCAGACGTCGCTCCCCTTCCCGGCCTCATCTTCCCAAGTCTGGGACGGGCTCTCCCTCCCAGGCATCCTCAGAGGCTCTCTTATTGCCAGCTGGTCAGCATTGATGACTAGGTGGGGCAGTTCAGTGGCTAGAGCTAGGCCTGGAGACGGGAAGTCCTGGGTTCCACTCTGGCCTCGGACGCTTCCTTGCTGGGTGACCCTGGGCAAGTCACCCATTGCCCAGCCCTCGCCACTCTTCTGCCCTGGAACCGACACACGGACAGAGGGGAAAGCTTAAAAAAAGACTTTGTGCCAAGCACGGTGCTGGGGTGCAGGTACGAGGAGGAAGAAAGCCCCGGCAAGCTTCCCTTCCGATGGGACGGCAGAGGTGGCCTTCGTGCCACCCGGCGGGTAAATGGGGCCATCTCAGAGCTGAGGTGCCAGCAGGCGGGCACTCTGGGCATGGGGCAGCCCGTGGCAGTGACTGTGTTTCCTCCCAGGCATCTACATCCTCATCGCCGTGGGTGCCGTGATGATGTTCGTGGGCTTCCTCGGCTGCTACGGAGCCATCCAGGAATCTCAGTGCCTGCTGGGCACGGTAAGGACCGGCCATGCCCCTCTGCCAACCTTGGCTTCTCCTAGAATCCAGCCTCGTCCCCGGGCTGGGGGCAGGGCCCAGAACCCCCCGTCACACATTTGTCAGGGGCCTTAATGCCCTGGGCGGACTCTCCCCGGGGGAGCACCAGTGCCAGCCTGGACACCCTCCAGATGGGGCAGCGAGGCTAGGGCATGAGGAGGGACTCATCAGCCTTGTGCTTGGCCTTTAGAGAAAGAGCCAGGAACAGTGGGAGCCTGGCCCGCTGCAGGCGGGGCAGGCCTTGGGACCCCCGGCCCCACTGCAGGCCAGGCAGGGCAGGATACACTTGCTGGGTGGGTTGTTGAGGGGACCCTGGCCCAGGGCCTCAGCGCCCCTGAAGGCTGGGCAGCCAGAAAGGACAAGTGGGAAGGGACCTGTGGGGAAAAGACCGACCATCAGGGGCACCTGGGGATGCCCATTACCCTCCACAGTGGCCAGGAACGTCCCCCAGCCTAGCATTAAGCTTTGGGTCGGGCGGGGCTTTGCCTCTCCGACCTGCTGACCATTAGGAGAAGGCCCTGGAGCTGACCATGCTCTGCGCCTTCCCTCCTGGGGCTGGGGCCAAACAGGGCCAAGGGAATAGCATTAAGTACCCACCGAGTGCCAGGCACTGTCCTGTCTCATCGGACCCTCCCAACAACCCCACGCGAGGTGGCAGACGGTAGAACTGAGCCCTGACTGGGAAGGGGCCCTCCAGGAGCTCCTTCCCTCACCACTCACGCAGGTGAGCCGGGCCGGCCCTCCCGGCAGATCTTGGGTCCCTCTGGAGGTCCATCTGCGCCCTCCCCCCCTTCAGCCGGGCCCAAATGCCTTCTGACTTCTGCTTTTGCTTCTTGGCAGTTCTTCACCTGCCTGGTGATCCTGTTTGCCTGCGAGGTGGCTGCTGGCATCTGGGGCTTTGTCCACCGGGACCAGGTAAGCCGGAAAAGCGAGCCGCCCTCCTCTCCTGCCTGCCCCAGACCGCCAGAACCCAGCCCTTGTGGGCGCAGGGAAGAGCCCCCCCAGTCCATCAGGATGTCGAGGATGAGCGAGCGAGGCTGTCCTCGGGGCTGCTCAGGAAGGAAGGTGGCCGGCCAGAAGGGGGACGGAGTTGGTGGTGTCGGCTGCCATCTAACTGGTGGCAGAGCTGCGTCAGGCAGAGGGTTGGGGCCCTCTGGGTGCCTGGACGTGCTGCTGGCGGCGGGCTGGGTGCCAGCCTTCGGTTCCCCCAAGGTTTCTGCTCCGTCCCTGAGTGGGTGGGCTCTGGCGTGGCCAGGGGGAGCGGGATGGCTGCCGTGGGCCATCGGGAGGCGGTAAGACTGGAGTCTGAGGAAGAGAAGGGGTGTATCTGGTTCCTGCAGGACTCTGAAATAACGGGGTGCCCTCTCCCCTGGGGCAGCCTTGTCCAGCATTCCTCTCACACCCTGCCCTGTAGCCCTCCTTCCCCATGGACCTGGCTCTTCTCTCTGCCCTGCTGTCCTCTCTGGTCCTCCTGTCTGAGAGGCCTTGGACAAGTCCCTTCTCTTTTTTTATTCAACGTTATTTTCCCAATTCCACATCATAATTTTCACTGGCCATTTTTCTGAAATGAAAAGCTCCAGACTGTCTCCTCCCTCCTCGGAGACGTGAGCTGTTCAAGTCTTTATCCTGATTCGTCATGCAGAACCCGCCAAAGCCCCAGCACAGCCATAAATAAAGGCGGCCCTCCTGGCTCCGGCAGCCTTCTGTTTAGGGGCTCTCTGGGGTCACAGGGATGGGGGCAGCGAGCCTGGCCGTTGGGCGTGACACAACCAAAGCGTCTTCCCGGGGTGTCCTTGCCCGAGTCTCGGCTCCCACGATCCTGCCCTATCGAGGTCCGGCCCTGCCACAGAATCCCGGGCAAACCCACGAGCAAGTCTCTGATGGCTGCTTTCTTCAGGGGGCCCAATTTGTCCGAGGTTCCTCCATAGAAACTGGGGCCGAGGGGCTGGTGGCCACCCCTCCTGTCCCCCTTCCAGGCCAGAGAGGCGCCACTTCGGTCCCCGCCCACCGGGGCCAGGTTCAGAGGCGGAGGCCCGCGATGCCGGCAGTGACAGGACAAAGTCTGGCGCCCAGAACCAGTCTGGGACGGCCTCGGCACACCTGCGGCACGAGCCCCGGCTACTGCTCCACTCGCAGGCCGTCCTGGGGGGGGGAGCAGGGCGGCTGCCTCGCCCCCACCCCCTCCCGGACACAAGCTGGGCCTCCTCTTCTCTCCGCAGATCGCCAAAGACGTGAAGCAGTTCTACGACCAGGCTCTGCAGAAGGCCGTCCTGGAGGACAATGCCAGCAACGCCAAGACCGTGGTGAAGTCCTTCCACGAGACGGTGAGCGTCCGGCCACGTGCTCTGCCCCACTCTGGCCCCAGGCTCCTCGTCAGTGGGGGGGGGGGGGCAGGAGAGCACTGCCGGGGCCGGCCTCACCGCGGTCCTTCTTCCTTGTAGCTGGGCTGCTGCGGCTCCAACGCCGTCACCACCTTCATCACTGCGGCCGTCAGCAGCGAGCTCTGCCCCAGCGGCAGCAACATCTTCGTCACCACCTTTAAGGTAATCTCGGCTCGGCCCCTGTGCTTGGGGAGCTCCGTCTGGGCTGGGCCGGGCCTCTGCGGGGCCCCCCAACACACCTCGGCCCCTCTGGCTCTTGTCTGCCCCACCTAATCTCCTCTCTTCAGGGCGGGGAGGGGGCCTTTGTCTCTGGGTGTCTCTGCCTCTCTGGTCTCCGTCTCTGTGGGTGTCGCCATCTCTCTTTAGGTCTCTGCGTGGGTCTCTGGGTGTCTCTGGGTGTCTGTGTGGGTCTCTGGCTCCTTTGTGCTTGGCCGGCCTGGGCGGGCGGCGGGTCCCCTCGGTCACGGGCCCCCCCGCTCTCCTGCAGGCAGACTGTCACCAGAAGATCAATGACCTCTTCTCGGGGAAGCTGTACGTGATCGGCATTGCTGCCATCGTCGTGGCCGTCATCATGGTGAGGGTTGGGGGATGCTCCCTCCTGAGCGAGCTGGGGGGGGCAGGTTGTTCCTCCGTGCTGTGGCCCCAAGTTTGCGGCAGCTCCCGCCCGAGCTGGGTGGGCCGTGGGGGGCCAGAGCAGAGCGGAGCTGCGTGAAGTCTGGCCCTTGGGGCGCAAGAAGGAGTGGTCAGGCAGCAGCTGTTCTGAAAGAGATCTGGGGGTTTGAGTGGGCCACAGGCCTCCCCCAGAGGATGGTTTGGGGGGCCCAGTGCTAGGCTCAGCCAGGGGTGGGGGGCTGACTCGGATGGCCAAGAGCCTGGGGGTGGTGCCATCCGAGGAACTGGGCATATTTAGCCTGTAAAAGAGAAGACTTGGGCCCGGGGGGATGGCTTCAGAGCATTCAGGGGTGTCCTGTGGCAGAGGGAGCAGCCCAGCTCTGCTTAGCCAAGGGGCTGTCCCTGTGTGGAAGGGGCTTCCTGGAAAGGGGGGGAACCTTCAGCGAGCACCCCCTCGCCTTGCAGATCTTCGAGATGATCCTCAGCATGGTCCTGTGTTGTGGCATCCGGAACAGCTCCGTGTACTGAGGGGCTCGGGCTGGAGAGGAGGAGGGGTGCCCCCACACTGGCTGAGAAGCCCAGGGAATCCTGTCTAGAAATGTTTCCGCTATTCCTGCGCAGTACTTAGGAGCGTTTTTTACTTTGGGGGAGGGGGGAGGGCTATTTTCCAAGCAAAGGACTTGCCGGATCCCTCTCTGTGCCTGTGGCCACAGGGGCTCAGAGGGGGCTCCTGGAAGAGGGCAGAGAGGGATTCTGAGGGGGGAAGGCCCTGTGGCCCCTGGCCCGGGGACCCTCTTCCCCCCCCTCATCCAGCGGTGGCCTTTTCTGTCTTATAACCGCTCTGCATTCTTGGGGCCCGGCCGGCTCTTCCCCCAGCAGCAGCAGCAGCGTCTGCCATTCTCACCCTTTCTGGCCCCTTAGATTGTCCAGGCCGACTCGCAGAGGAGGGGGGGCTCTTGCTCGGCCGAGGCCCTCCCTTCCCTGGCCAAGGGACCGGCAGAGCCCAGGGAGGGTGCCCGGGCAGGGTCTCCTGCCACCTCCTGGGGTTGGCACTGCCCATGGCCACACAAGACCTTCCTTGGCCCTCTGAGCCCTTCGGCAGTGACCCGAGGGGCCTGAGGCAAGCGATGGAGCCCTAGAAAGCCTTAAAGGAAGACCGACTGCCCTGATCCACCTTTCTCTGGGGGGGGGCCAAGCCCCCAGGCCCGCCTCCTCAGGCCCCCCTGCCGTGCCGGGCTTGCATGTTTGTTTACATAGATGTCGTATGTACCCAAGGAGTGTGTCCTGGGCCTCGGCCCATGTTGTCTGGCCTGTGGGCAGCTGCCAGGCCTCCTTCCTGTCTGTGTTTCTGTTGTGGGTCGCCCCCTGGCTGGGCTAGCAGAGGTCTGCAGCCTTCACCCCTGGGGGACAAGCCCCAAAGGGTTCTGGGGCTGGGGGGGCAACCCAGGAGTGAGATGGGGCAGGGGAGGCCGAGTCTGGGAAAAGAGGGCCCTTTAGTAACCTTTGCACCCGCCACCCCATCCCTGCTTTGCTCAGGGCCTCTGGGCCCCACTCTGGGAGGGAGCAGGGGACAGCATGGCCTGAGGGTCCCCCAGCCCCCCCTTTGCTTTGCTGAGACCCCCCCCACGTCCCCTCTTCCGTCGTCTGTCTGCCTGTTTAGCCAACATTTAAATCCATGTAGATGAGAAGAAATAAAGTTTTTCTTGGTGACATGGCGGCTCCTCGTCTTCCTGGGAGGGAGGGCGGGCGGGCGGGCGGGCAGGTGGTGGGTCCCCATTAATGGTCCTCTGATCCCTCCCTGGGTTTCCAGCTGCCGAAGAGGACACGGGGAGGCCGGGGAGCCCCAGAAGACTCTTAGCTAATGTCCAGTGTCCTCAGTGGGGCCAGCAAGCAGGGTGTTGGGCATCTAGCACCCAGGTGGCTCTGCTTTGGGCAAGTAGATTCTTGGGGGGACCCAGAGCAGGCAGGGCTGGGCCTCTAGGTGGCTCAGTGACTAGACAGCCAGACCTGGGGAACTAGGCTTGGGTTCCCCTCCGCCTGTCCTAGCCAGGAGACCCTGGGCAAGTCACTTAAGTGCAGTGGCCAGCTCTTATGACTAATAGCTTGGAGCTGATGGAAGGGTTAAGAAGAGGCCCGAGCGGAGGACCTCAGGAATCCGGGACATCCCTGGAAGGTGGAGGGGAGGGGGCGAGACCCTACCACGGGGCTACGGGGAAGGGGATGAGGGGAGCGGGAGGCAGGTCACGGGAGGGAAGGCCTTGAATGCCAGGATTAACCGCCTCCCACGGCCAGGCCCCTTCTGGACACCCCATTTGACGAGCCAGCGACTCCCGGTGCTTGGCTTAGCACAATGGCAGGCAAAGAGCCGAAAGGGGAAACCGAGGCCGAGCTCCAGGCCTTGGTGGGGAGGGCAGACCCCGCCTCTCCCCCTTAGCAGGGCGCGTCTCAGAGACTCGCAGCTAACAATGGAGCAGCGTCTGCAAAGATGAGGTAACGGTGGCGAGGCCCCGCCCTCTCCTGCAATGCCCCAATCCCAGAGCTGCTGCTCTTCACACTCAGCGGCCAGGCCCCGCCCCTCCCCCGGCAGCCCCCCGGCCGCCTGGAGGAGGGCGTCCTGGCAGTGGCCGTTAAGGACGAAGCTCCTACTCTGTTGGGGCGGGGTTACCCCGGGAGGCCCAGATCTCCCCGGAGTTTCATATGCTAGGAGAAGCTGTTCATGGGGGGGTGGGGGTGGGGCAGCATTCCAGGCAGAGCTCCGGTGTGGAGCCCTGGAGCCCTCGGGAGCCGCTGCCCCAGTAATTAAGAGGATTGAGGCTGTGGAATCCGGGCTAAGGACGGAGCGAGGGTGGGGTGGAGTAAGCACGCACAAAGCATTCTTCAGGCTCTCTTGCTTCAGCTGACTTCGTCCTGGAAGGAGGGGAAGTGGGGGAAACACATCCGGGGCCCAGAAGAGCCCCTCCCCTCTTCCACCACGAGACCCCGGGAAATCAGTCCGCCCAGCCCAAGACTGGGTGGGGGTGGGGGTTGGCTTCCCCCTATCTTTGCTCCTCTCAAACCCCCCCATGCCTCCTGGGAGGAAGGGACTGCCTACGCAGCGCTGGAAGCTTCCAATAGGTGGCGTAGTCACTACCTAAGCCTCCCGGCGCCTCCCTGCCCCAAGAGGCATTGTGGGCGTTCTCTGCTCCCCACTGAAATCCAGGAAAATCTGTTAACCTAAAGTAGTTCCAGCGGCCAAGGCGCATGCGCAAGGCTCCAGGACTGCCGTTCCCAGAAGGCCACATGAGATTTTCGTCGGCTCGCTCCGCCCACTCTGGCGTGTGATGATACCTCGGCATTTGGTATGTGACGTAATCCACGCTGCATTGTGGGATCTGCAGTTTTTCAACGGACCGAGCCTCGGACGATGATGGAGATGTCTGCGGAGGCCAGGGACTCGGCTTCCCAGAAAGCCCTGCGGGTGCGGGGCGGGGCCACTTCGTCCTCGCGGCACAAGATGGTGGCTGCCGTTCTGGGCAGGTCTCTGCCTCCCCAGGTGTTTCCCGAGGTTTGGGTCCCGTCTGCCACATTAGTGACTCGCTTTCCCCATCTACGAGAGGCGGTCCTGGGTGCCGTGTCCCTGAGCCCACGGGCGGCCCCCGTGTCCCCGAGCTTTATTTTCCCCGTCTGGGCCTGACCACACGTCACGTGTCTGCGCTGCCTCTGTTTTTGCCCCTTCCCCAGTAGGTCCGGCGCACCAGGATCACCCAGAAGGCGAGACCTGACAGCTGGGGAAGCTGAGGTCAGTGGTCACTGCCATGGAAGACCGCGGAGCTGGCGACGCCTCGCTGCGGGGGTCCTTGCTGCGCCCCTCAGCCTCACCCCGGGCTTCAGCCTCTCTTAGTGACTCATCGGACTCGGAGGATGAAGCACTGTCCCCAGGAGCGCCCCTCACCCTGCAGGCGGAGGCCGTGGAGGAGGAGGATGCGGTGGATTCGGGCCCGGATGAACCCCCCGATGCCCCCCGAACCCCCGTCCGGCCTTTCCACCTGCGGGGCACCAGCCCCACCTTCTCCCTTCGCAGCCACAGCATATTCGGCGGCCTGGAAGGGGCGGCTGGACTGGCCGGGGTCCCCATTGCGGATTCCCAACAAGACGGCCACAGGGATGACGGCCCCTTCAAGCGGCCCCTGCCGCCCCCTGGGCCCGCCCCCCCCAGACCAGCCAGCCGCCCCCAGCTCCCCGACTACGTGACCCACCCTGAGCGCTGGACCAAGTACAGCCTGGAAGACGTCCCAGATGCCAGCGACTGCACCAACCGTGCTGTGGCCTTGGAGTTCCTCGGGGACCTGAAGAGGAGGGCCGGGGGTCAGAGCCCGGCGACCCCTGAGAGCTGCGCCCCCTCCTTCAACCAGGACCCCTCCAGTCGTGGGGCCGGCAGGATTGTGTTCACCAAGCCTGCCAAGGCAGTGGAGGGTCGGGCTGAGAAGAAGCGGGCCCCGTGGAGGGCAGAGCAGCCCGGGGACCCCCGGGAGCAGGGGGACGAGTTGGTGGCATTGGGCCACCTGGGCTCTGCCGGGAGTCCCGAGGGAGAGGGAGAGGAGCCCCCAACGAGGCAGGCTGAGCCCCAGGACTTGGACATGCCGGAGGAGGATGAGCCCGTGGCTGCCCACCCTAACCCCTCTGCGGCTGGACCCGTGGGCTTCCATGGCAGCAGGAAGAGGTGCCGAGAGCACCTTCGGCCCAAGGGCGCAGCAGAGGAAGAGAGTGAGGAGGCCTGAGCCTGGTGTCTGGAGAGGACCGGTGTGAGCCCCAGGGCAGCAGCCATCTCTTCCGGGACCTCTGGCACAAGGAAGGCCCTGGCATCCCTGGACAGCTCTGATTGCTGCCCCCCCCCCCCCCCCCTTCTAGTAGAGGGCGGAAATGGCCTTGTTGATGCTCTGAGCAACAAGGGAGCTCCCTCTGTTGGTGGGGATGGGGCAGAGGCCAGGCTGGCATTTTATTGTCAAGTATACCACGGGAAGCCTTCCTGGGGCTGGACAGGCTGTCAACCCCCCTCCCTCCCTCATGTCCTCAGGAAGTGAGAATGGGGCCTCCGCTTGTCGGTCAGGCCCCACCCCCTCCAGCTTGGATTGTCCTTGTGGAGACAATAAAAGGTTTCCCCCAAGGTGCAGTCTGGGTCTTTTACCATGTCTCCCTACCTACCCATGGTGCCCCGGGGGTTCAGCAGGCTCCCACTTTCCTGCCTCCCTGCCGGCTGTGGCTCTTCTCTTCCTTCTTAGTATTGGTCAGCAGCTGAGGCAGCAGGAGCCCTGAGAGCCTCACCGAGCTGGGGACACAATTCAGCCCGTCAGGCCTGGGGTTGGAGTCAGCCATCCCTACCCACAGCCATCTGGGTTTTATGCCCAGATGACACCCACCCCTGCCTGCCATGGTCTCAGCACTGCACATTGGGTGGTAGGGCGGCCCCAGGCAGGGCTGATGGGAAAAGGAGCCTTGGAAGCCATCCTGGAAACCACAGGGCAGGGATGGGACACTGCACAGGCTCGAGAGGGCCCTTCCCCACTTCCAGAGAGATCTTGTGTGAGTGAGGCCTCACATCAGGGCCCTGGTCAGCGATTAGTGCCGCCAGCCCCGGGCATTCAGTGCCTGTGGGCTCCAGCCAAGCAGGGAAGTGGAGGCGGGAAGGGCCTGCTTCAGTCCTACACTGGCCTGGCCTTGCCCTGTGTTCCCTCCACCTCAGAGCTGGCCAGGCCAACCCAGCCCTACTGGTGGGTTATCCAGCTTTTACTGGGGAGGGGAGGGGGAGCCACCGTCCCGGTCTTCATTGAATGCTGGAGAGGACTTCAGGGTCATGTGGCCCAACCCCCTTCATTTTATAGAAGAGGAGCAAACAGGCCCCATGGGAAGAGCCTCCACCCCCAGGGGGCCACCTAGCTCCGGAGCCCCGAGCTCCCTCAGCCGGGCTCAGTGCCCAGGCACACTTAAGGGGGCCTGGGCCTGCGTTTATTCCATTATTGAGGAGTATCCTGAAGGGTCATAATCCCATTAGTGCAGGTTCTCTCCGGAATCAGAGGGAGGAGGCTGGGAGTGTTAAGCATGAAAGTGAGCCAGCTTTGCCTATTGCCTTCTTGGCAATGAGCCTTCTGGTCAGGGAGGACTCCAGCCAATGGGGAGCAGGGGCTGGGGGGGAGGTGTGGATTTCCAAGAAACTCAGTTTCATCGAGGGGCATAAATCCAGAGGCTGCCAGGAGGGTAATTAGACTGATTGCACTGAGGATTCAGACCCTCATTTGTCAGGACAGTTGAGCAGGGTGTTGGGGGGGAGCCTCTGGAGGGAACCAACCCTGGCTGTAACTCGTCTTCCAGGAAAGGCTCCTGAGCTGTCAGGGAGGTCCTTTGGGGGTCCAGGAGAAGTGGCACAACCTCTACTGTAGTGGGGGGCTTATCTGAATGAACCTGTGTGTGTTTGTGTTGGAATTGCTGGCAGACGATGCCACACCACCAGGTTTCCGAATTCTCCAGTCCTTTATAAACAACTCATTGGATTCTTTTAACGCCTCCATGCGTCCAGTGCCCTAAGGAGGTCTGAGGCCCAGGAAGGAAGCGGGGCAGCAGCTTGGCACTTTTGGGGGGTTCCGAGACGTGCCCTGGGGGAGAATCAGAGGGTGCTGCCTTGGAAGTGGAGGCCAGACTCTAAGAGGTGAACCCATGCATGCTCTTGGGTTTTGTCACTTTCGTAAATAGAAATGTTTTCTAGGTACCATCTGGGTGGGCCATTCAGCCCAGAGAGGCTATTGTGGATGTCTTGGCAGTCAGAGGAAGGGCTGACAAGCAGAAGTGAGACAAAAGTGTTTCTCACCACTGGCCCTTCTGGCCCTCAGAAATGGTCTGTTGTCTGGGCCTCTTCACATCCCCCAGTTTATCACTTTCTCAGAACCCAGGGTACCCCAGAAGGTGTCTAGTCCCCCCATCCTTGAACAAGAAACCCTGCTGTATTCTGAATGGCCTGTGGTGGTCCAGCCCCTGCTAGAGAATCTTCTGTGAGGGGAGCTCCCTACCTTCTCAGCTTCCTCGGATCATAAGGAAGTTTCCCTCCCTCCATCAAGGCTTAGCTGACTTCCCTGCGACTTTTCCTTTGTCCTCACTTCTGCCTTTCGGGCCCAAAAAAGAACAAGTCATGGAATCACAGAATTTGAGGAGTTAGGAGGACCTCTGGGGCTGTGTAATCTAACTCATACCCCAAAGCAATCCCAGCTATAACATGCCAGATAAGCTATTTGTCCACCTCTCTGCTGACCTTGCATCTCCAGCTATTAATTGTACATCTTAAACTCACAGTGTCCAAAACCATCTCTTTCCTCCTAAAGCCTCCCTCACTTCCCACCTTCCCTATTACTGTGGAGGGCACCCCAATCCTCCTGGTCCCTCAGGCTCCCAACCTAGGAGTTATCCTGGAGTCCTTACTCTCATCCACCAGGTCTAAGATGGTGCCAAGGTATCAGTTTCACCTCTGCAGCATCTCTTGTTATTTCACCTGTCTAGCGTCAGGTCCATTTCATCTCTACAGTATCTCTGGTCCTTTCACCTCTGCAGCATCTCTTGTTATTTCACCTGTCTAGCATCCGGTCCATTTCATCTCTACAGTATCTCTGGTCCTTTCACCTCTGCAGCATCTCTTGTTATTTCACCTGTCTAGCATCAGGTCCATTTCATCTCTACAGTATCTCTGGTCCTTTCACCTCTACAGCATCTCTTGTAATTTCACCTGTCTAGCGTCCGGTCCATTTCATCTCTACGATATCTCTGGTCCTTTCACCTCTATAGTATCTTTTGTCAGTTCCATCTCTAAAGTGCCTCTCCAATAGCCCCTTCTCTCCTGAGGGTGCAGACCCTCATCACCTTATACCTGGACTACTAGTAGGTGCTCTGTGGGTGTGACGGAGGGGGGGAAGTTCCCTGCCCCAAGTTTCTCCCCACTCCAATCTATTCTCCATTCAGCTTCCAAAGTGTCTCCTAAAGTGTGGATCTGACCATGTCACTCAACTCTAGTGGCTCCCTACCACCCCCAGGATCAAACACAAATATTCTGTTGGGCATTGGAAGCCCTTCCTAAACTCACCTCCTCCTTTTCCAGTCTCTCACCTTGTTCCCCAACACAAACTTCCCCCATTCAGCAGCACCAGCCCCTTGGCTGTTCCATGAACAAGACCCTCCCTCTCCCAGCTCCAGGATGTCTCACTGGCTGTCCCTCAAGGCTGGAACTGAAACTTTCTTTGCTCACCAGACTTGCTTCCTGAGTGAGTGCAGCCCAGGCACTCTTGGACTTCCTGGCAGCTAAGACCTCACCTACTGGAAGCCCTTCCTGACCCACCCCTTGGCTTCCTTCTGTTAATGATTCCAGGCTATTCTTGGGTGTGTAACTTGTTTGTACATGGTTGTTTGCATGCTCTTCTCTCCCCCCCCCCCCCCGGCCCCCAGGAGATTGTAAGCTCCTTGAGAGCAGGGGCTACCTTTTACTTTCCTTTGTAACCTCAGCAGGTGCCTGGCAGCACATAGTAGGTGTTTAATACTTGTTGACCTGATGTGACAAGTGGTCATTTATTCTCTACTTGAAGTCCCAGTCTAAGATGGGACACCTCTCCTTGGGAAATTCTTCCTGAGGTTTCTTTCTTTTAACCCCTTCCCTTCCATCTTAGAATCAATCTTGGGTATTGGTTCCAAGGCAGAAGAGTGGTGAGGGCTAGGCAATGGGGGTTAAGGGACTGGCCCAGGGTCTCACAGCTGGGAAGTGTCTGAGGTCAAACTGAACCCAGGACCTCCCGTCTCCAGGCCTGGCTCTCAAACATTAAGCCACTTAGCTGCCCCTGAGGTTTTCCAGAGGTCTCATGCCTCTTGCCCGACAGGCCTTCGAACATTTCAAGACAGCTACTGTGTCCCATCGAGTCTTTTCTCTGATGCTTCTGCTAGACCGTCAGCCACCCACAGCCATCAGGCCAGGAGGAGGAATGGATGAGAGCCTGAGACCTCCCAGAAAAGCAGGCTGTAGAGGGAGGAAGGGCTAAGCCCTGCTTGTGGGGAAACTGAGCTAAAATGTGGACGTGAGCCACAGAAACTGACACTTCAAGGTCTTGAACAGAAAAGGACAACCAGGGGCCTCGATGGTTAAGAGAAACAGCCCGAGAGAGACCTGCTGTGTGGCCCGTGGCTTACAAAGACTCGGTGTGGACAGAAGAAACGAGGAGCTTCCAAGAGAAGAAACTGGCTCCCTTTGTTGTTTCCCTTTAAACTTTAGTATACACTTCACACGGCTGGTTCCAGACTCAATCCTCATCTTGGAACCGTCTGGTAAAGCCAAAAGCAAGTTCCTTTTAAAGATGGAGGAGGAGAAAGAGCCAGGAAATTAGAGCAAATGCTAAAGGCCAGGGAGGGGCAGGGGCAGCTCAGAGCTCTGGCCGACGGCCTGCACAGGGCCGGTCGCCCCTCTTGTCCCTGCTGCCCGATCACTGCCCCTGCTCACGAGGTCTGCTGAGGGATGACAAAACGGAATCAGGAAACGTCCCGGAAACTGCCTCTCCAGACCCAGAAAGTGTGTCAGCTACCGCCACGGGGATGTCAAGGGCTGGGAGGCTCGCCGTCGCCGCCTCCTGTTCTGCTCCGCCACGGCCACCACGGTTATCTGGAAGACAGCGTGATCGGGGGGAGAAAAACGGGAATTTGGAGTCTGAGGTCCAGATGGGTGCTCAGATGCTGTGGGAGTCTGGCTAGCCCTAGATGGGCAGTCACTTCCCTTGTTCTCAGCTTCCTTATCTGTGAAATGGGGGCGAAGGCCCTCCCTCCCAGGCTGGGTAGACTTTGGAGGTGGTGGTGGTGAGGTGGGCCTTTCTGGAGTCAGGCGGAAGCTCTGGGGCCCTGCAGGGTGTCTGTGTACAGTCCGAGCCCTGGGCAGGTGGGTCCAGCCTGACCCTGACGGCCCCAAAGCCTCTCCTCCTGGGATTGGTGTCTGTTCCTCCCTCCAGTGAGAGTCAAGGTCCGGGGGCCTCTGTGGGCCGAGCTCTGGGCACCAGAAAGGCAGCCAAGCGCCTAAAGGGCCGCAGCTTGCAGGTACTATGGGGGGCCTTTTACAGAGGAAGAAAATGAGAGGCAGACGGGGAAGGGAGTAAATGCCCCAGAACTAAAGACCTTGAGGAGCCCGCTCATGCCCAGTAGCCTCATGGTACCGAAGGTCTCCTAGGTGGGTAGTGGCTAGAGCACTGGGCCTGGAGTCAGGAAGACCTGAGTTCAAATCTGGCCTCAGCCACTTCCTAGCTGCATGACCCTAGGCGAGCCACTTCACCCCGCTGGCCTCAGTTTCCTCATCTGTAAAATGAGCTGGAGAAGGGAATGGCCACCCCCTGCAGGATCTTTGTCTAGAAAACCCCACTTGGGGTCCTGCAGAGATGGACAGGCCTGGAATGCCTGGACAACAAAAACCAAGGAGGAAACCGTGTCCCCCCGGGAGACAAGGAGCTTGGCCAAGGCTGCCCGTGGGGTGGATTCAAAGCAGGCCTGAGGCTCACGTGTCCTGCCTTCCCTTCATGCCGTGTGCGCCACAGACTCTTAGCTGAGGAGAAAACTCTCTGGGCCTTTAGGGGACCCCCCGCCCGTCGCTTTCCTGCTCCCCCTCCAGAGGAGGGCCCTGAGGCTGGGGGGAAAAGTCTCGCCCGAGGTTGCCTGTCAGGGCCCGGCCCCTGGCCTTACTTGCATCATTTGGGGGTGGCTGGTGCTGCGCGAAGCTGGCCCGGGCCAGTGTGTCCGCCATGGTGGCCAGCAGCACCGTGCAGTAATTGACCTGCAATCCAAAGCATGCCACGACTGTAGGGCCGCTGCCCTGGGCTCCGGGGGCCCGGCCCCTCCTCGGACCCTGGCCGGGAAGAGAAGCCGCCGGCGGCCGGCACGGCCCCTCTTTACCTGGGACTCCAGGGAGCGAAGTCGCTTTTCTTGTTCCCTCTGGCCCGCCAAGTGCTTGCTGATGACGTCCACCCTGGGGAAGGGACAGAAGGGGGACGCGTTTCGGGGAGGCCAGGCGGGCGTGGGGGGCCTCACAGCTGGAGGGGCCCCTGGAGCCAGAGCCCCATTCACGGCAGGGAGCGACCCCAGGCTGTGACCTCCGAGACCCCAAGGAATCGCCTTCACTGGGCTTCGGGGGGCTCCTCTTTGTAGCCCCCCCCGTCCCAGATGAGAGACTCCCTCAAGTGTTTGCTGGGTGAATGGGGGGGGCTGGGAGAGACTGACACTCGGGACCTCGGACAAGCCTGCCCGTGCCTCGGTTTCCCTCAGTATAAACTGCACAGAAGGTCTCTAAAGGCCTGGCAGGCTCCTCCCCAGGAGGCCGAGCTGCAGGCACTCGCCTCAGAGCGGAGAGCAGGGCTGGCCCGGCTCCATCTCCATCCCGGCCCAGCAGACACACACTTGGGTTTGTTTGGTCCCCAGAGAGGGGAAGGAGGTGGCCCTCCGAGGCCCCGGAGCCCAGCCGCCCGGCCGCCTTGGGAGCGCCCTGCTGCAGGCCCCTGGGGGCCCCGGCCTGGCCGGATCGCTGGACCTCCAGGCCTTCTCCAAGGGCCCGAGCCCTGGGGCTAAGTCAGCCCACAAGAGCAGGGAGGGACCCGGGAGATCAGCTCCACCTCCGGGTGAGCGACCCCCTCATTCTACAGATGAGGAAACTGAGGCCCAGAAGGGAAGGGCTGCCGTCGAGCCCTCAGAGGCAAAGATCCTGGTAAACGGGATCGACGATGGGACCTCTGCGTTCAAGGTGACCCAGTGCCGCCATTTTACAGATGGGAAAACTGAGGCCCAGAGGAGGGAAGGGATTCACCCAAGGTTGCCCAGGGCCAGAGGTGGATCTGAACTCGAGTCTTTGGACTCTGGCTCCGGCTCCAGCTCCGTTCCCATGACACCAGGCCACTGAGCTCTGCAGCTCAGTTTCCTCACCTGTAAAATGAGGACCATCATTTTGGCACCACTTACACGGAGGGGCTCTTGAGGGGGCTTCGTGGCCCTCACAGTTTAACGGGGCCTGTGGTACATCGGGGAGGCCTGGGATCGAATCCCACCCCAGACCCTTCGTGGGGGCTGCCCTGAAGAAGCCGCTTAAGCAAGAGCCCTTCCCACTGGCCGGCCTGCTTGTCCCCCCCAAGACGGGGCACCCTCGAGGGCAGGGACTGCCCAGGGCTTGGCACGTACTACGTGCTCCGCCTCAGGCTCCCCGTCTGTGAAATGGGCCTGTCGGAGTCCACGACCTCCGAGGCTCCCGGCCCCGAGTCCAGGATCTCACGGAACCAGACACGAGACCGGAAAGCAAGGCAGCCCTCCCGGCTCCGACCCAACTGGGAAGGCCCGGCCTATGGCCTGGCCCAAGCTGGTGGAGGCCAGGGGCTCCCCCATCACCGGCCTGGCCTTGGCGTGGGGCCTTCAGGAGGCCAGACGGGAGGGACAGAGAAACGGAGAGAAGAGGGAGAGGGAGACAGAGACGTACAGAGACACAGAGAGATGGGGAGACAGAGAGACATATAGAGACACGGAGAGACACAGAGAGACACACAGAGAGACACGGAGAGACACAGAGAGACACGGAGAGACGCAGAGAGACACACAGAGAGACACGGAGAGAGACAGAGAGACAGACAGAGGCATGGGGGGGGGGACAGACGGGGGCAGAGCCTGAGGCATGATGAGGCAGACAGGAGGCCGTGGGGGGTTGCCTGTGCAGAGAAGCTCGTGGGGAGCCCCAGGAAGCTCCAGACGCCCGAGGCTCCGAGCTCAGCAGGACGGGGGTCTCTCCTGGAGAAGTGAGTGGCTTCGGCTCCTCCGGACCACCGGTGGGCCGGCCCGGCAGCAGCAGCCAGGCCAGCCTGAGGGACGGGCAAGGACTCCTGGCCAGTGAAGAAGGGCGCAGGGAGGCCCCGCTAGCTTGTGGAGGACCCCTGGGAGTGGGGAGCTTCCTGGGCGCCTCCGAGACGGCGGGAGGGACATCTCACCTGTGGGACGTCTTCTTCAGCGTCTCCTTCGTGCTTTCTTTTCTCCTTTTCTCCAAGTTGGCCAGAAAGTTTTCCTTCTGAACCGTTTCCCACGTGACGATCTTCTGGTCCAGGCTGTCTGGCAAGTCTCTCTCTAGGCGGGAAGACTCGGGGTGAGGCTTTCAGAAGGTTAGGGGAGGCCTCGCTGCCCTCCTCCGCCTGGGGGGGCCGTGGGGCCCAGCAAACATGGCGGGGGGCGGGGGGGCTACAACTGCTCGGGCACAGACAGCAACAAGTGGGCAGAAAGGCCTGCTGGAGAGGAGAGGAGAGGAGAGAAGGGCCCCCAGGCCTGCTGACCCACCACCACAGATGGCACTTGGGGTCCGAAGGCCTCCGAGCTGAGCTGTACCGACGACTCCCCCACCGGCCCCTCTCCGAGCCCCCGAGCTCTGACTGTCTCCCCCTCTTCCTCTCTCTCCAGTTCTCTGCCTCTCCCTCCTCTCTGTCTGTCTGTCTGTCTGTCTGGCTCTGGCTCTTCTCTCACTCGTGTGGGGCTCAGTCCACCCTCGGGGCCTGCCTTAGCTTTACGTCCGTCCCTCGGCGGGGCCCCAGCCGGGCTCACACGGGTAGACGTGCCCATCTGTGAGGCGGGCTGGGCTCCCTTCTCAGAGATTTGGGCTGGGCAGGAAGGTCGCGGCGCCGTTTCTAGCCCAGACTGAGCCCGATGAGGGCTCCACACCCTACTGCCCTCGGTGGGTGCATCCCGGGGAGAGGCCACCGGGCACCCCTGGGCACCCCTGGGGTGCTCCCCCTGCCCGCCCTGGGCCCTGGGCCAGCAGCACCTCCTTTCCTGAAAGCCCCTCCCCCGGCCGCCTCTGCCTTCTCCGGGAAGCTTCCCCTGCTGCGGGGCCTCGGCCAGCCTGGGAGGCGGTGTGGGGAGAGGCTCGTGGGCCGACCCTGCCCAGGCGCCCCCCGGCCCGGCCCGGCCCGGCCCGGCCGCCGCTCACCCAGATGCTCCCTCTTGTGCTCTTCCTGCTTAAAGGCCTTCTTGACGATGAGGCTGAGATGGCTGAGCAGAATGAAGGGGGGCGCCAGGGCCGGGCGCTCGTGGTACTCCACGATGAGGTTGTAGCGCTGGAACTTCCAGAAGATGTCGGCGTTGCCCTGGACCACTTGGAAGGTGTAGCTGCGGCGGAGCCGGCGCCACGCGCCAGTGAGGCCGGCCCGAGGGGCCTCCTTCTGCCCCCTCCCCCGCCGCTGCCCACCACAGACTGCCGGGCAGTGCAGGCCCCTCTCCGGCTCCCTTTCCAGCCTGGGCTTTGTTCTTTGCCCCGCCGGGCCCCCCCGTGGAGGAGACGGCCCGAGTCTCTGGAGATCGGGGGGCCTTCGGGGGGTCCCTACAACGGGCTCGTCAGGGCGAGCGTTCTTATCTCCATTTGACAGGTGAGGAAACTGAGGCTCAGGGCAGACACCCCGCAGCCAGTGAGCCTCCGGGCCGGCCTCAGACCAGGCTGCCTGGCCTGTAACCAGAGCTCTATTGCTGCGGCCTCGAAGGCCTGCAGAGCGTCTGAGCGGACGTCGTGCCCACGTAGGCCATTCCTGAGCACCGCCAAAGGGGCAGAGAGAGACCGAGAGACCGAGAGACAGAGAGACAGAGAGACAGAGACAGAGAGACAAAGAGAGAGAGAGAGAAAGACAGAGACAGAGAGAGACAGAGAGAGAGAAAGACAGACACAGAGACAGAGAGACAGAGAGACAGAGACAGAGAGACAAAGAGAGAGAGACAGAAAGACAGAGACAGAGAGAGACAGAGAGAGAGAAAGACAGACACAGAGACAGAGAGACAGAGAGA
>NC_058135.1:296854346-296873338 GCF_016433145.1 Gracilinanus agilis | reverse complement strand
GGGAGGGGATCAATCTGGGAGTGGGAGGAGGTCAGGGCCGGAGGGGCTTAGAGGCCACCCAGGGCGGCCGGGGGAAAAGGGGGGCCGCAAGCGGGCTTCTCACCTCGAGGGCACGAGGGCCTCCATTGACCAGTAAGCGGAGCACAGGGATCTCGATGCTGCCTTTGCCTGGAAAGAGGGGACAGAACTCGGAGCCAGGGGAGGGGGGCCGGCGGGCCGAGAAGAAGACGGAAGCCCAACGTCAGAGGCCAGGCCGACGCCCAGGGACCGAGCGAGCCTTCTGGATGTTCATGGACGGGCGCGCTCTGTCTCTGACTCTGTCTGTCTGTGTTTCTGCCTCTCTCTGGGTCTCTGTCTCTGACTCTGTCTCTGTCTCTGTCCGTCTCTCTCTTTCTCCCTCCTCTCTCCTCTCCTTGTCTCTGTCTCTCTCTTTCTCTGTCTCTGTCTGTCTCTCTCCCTGTCCTCCCTCTTTCCATCTTCTTCGGCTAACGCTTCCATAAAGATGGCGGGGCGACCCCATGAACTCGTCGCTTCCCTTAACGGCCAGCGCGGCTCAAGCTCGGCCGTCCCCTCAGTGATCAGGAAGCCGACTGCCTCTGAAGAGGGGAAGCTGGCATTCTCTGGCACAAGGGGGCCCGGGGGAGCGGGCTCACCTCCATAGCCCGTCCGCTGCTCCGAAATGTGCTTCTCCAACAGGAGCCTGAGCCTGGTGGTCGGGTCTCCGAGCCTCGGCGCTCTGGCCACCGCGGGGGCTCTGTCCAGCAGGGGGTCCACCAGGATGAAGTGGGAGTGGTTGCTGTCCAGGGAGTAGAGGGTGCCTTGGCCGCTGTCGTCTGACTTGTAGGGAACCGGGTTCTCGGTCTAGACTCAGCACGGGCACGGGGAACAGAAGTTCTGTTTGTGAGGGTGAGTGGGGCAAAGCAGGAACCCACCCTGTGCTCTGAGGCCCAAGATAGGGCACTGCGCTAGGCCCCCTCCTCTCTCTCAGCTCCCTCGGTTTATTCTCTTGCGCAGGTTGGAGAGCTCCCTGAGGGCGCCATCTTGGGGGTCAGGACTGAGCTTGTGGGGCCGCTGCTCTTTCCTGGTCCCCCAAAACCCTCGGCTCCCTACAGCTAGAGCGACTCGAGCCCCCTACTCTTTTTTTTTTGTAACCCGTCACCTTCCGTCTTGGAGTCAATACTGTGTATTGGCTGCAAGGCAGAAGAGTGGTCAGGGTGGGCCATGGGGGTCAAGTGACTTGCCCAGGGCCACACAGCTGGGAAGTGTCTGAGACCGGATTTGAACCCAGGACCTCCCGTCTCTAGGCCTGGCTTTCAATCCACTGGGCTACCCAGCTGCCCCCATGCCTCCTACTCTTAATGTCTTCCTCATTCTTGCTGTGTAACAGCACAGAGCTGGGCATGCAAGGGGGACTCAGGAAAGACTGACAGGGTCATCGTGTCCTAGGATTTCAGGCTGGAGAGAATGCTCTGGTTTTACAGATGGGGAGACTGAGGCCCAGAGATGGTGAAGTTCTTGTCCAAGGGGCACAAAAGAGATGGGGGTGGAGGGAGCTCTGGGCTCAGCTCTCACTGCTGTGAAGGACCCCCAAGGGTTCTAGGGAGCCAGGGCACTTGGGAGGGAGAACAGTCAGCAGGTGGCCCCCCACCCAGGGCTCTGCTAATTGGCAACTGCCCCCCCCCTTCCTGAGACTGCCAGCAGAGGGCTTGGACCCTGTCCATGTTTTCTATGGACAGCACTGCCACCTGCTGGACCTGTCTCCCAACACTTGAGAAAGTCTATGGAATCCCTGAGCTGGCCACAGGATGAGAAGAATCCAGAATGGGCACTGCCAGGGCTGGGAAGGGCCCTTAGAACACAGATTAGGGGCTGGAGGGGCCTTTAAAACAAAGGATAGGAGCTAGAGGGCCAGCAGTACCCTTAGAACCTAGAAGAGGGACTGCCAGGACCAGGAGGGCCCTTCGTACACAGCGTAGGGACTGGAGGGGCCAGCAGGGCTCTCAGAACAAAGGACAGGGAGCATCTAAGGGCCCAACCCAAAGGGGTGAAAACCCTTCATTGTGCAAATGTGGAAACCGAACCCCATCCAGAGAAGGGAAGGACACTACGTCACTCGAACTCTTCGATCTTCTAGAGCTCCCAAATCTCGAGGGGGATGTTTCCTCTTTTCTTGTTCCTCCAAGCTAGCCCATCCTTGCCCTGAGAGGCCAGGCCATGCCCCAGGCCTAGTGTGCAAGGACTCAGAGCCCTTTGGGGAGCCAGTGACAGAGATTTGCCTTGTTTAAAACGAATTATCGGAACTAGGAATTGCCAGGGTTCTCTGGGGTGATCCTTTGTTTTACAGCCTGGGATACTGAGGCCTGAAGCTAGGAAGGGGCTTGCTTAAGGCCGCAGAGCAAATAAACAGCAGTGCTGGAACTGTCAGAGTCACTACTCTCAGATGCCCATAGAGAAGGCGTTTCAAAGAATTATTAAATGTTGGGCTTGTGGGACTTAAGACAAGGCTGGGCTGGTCCTGAGCGATGATCAAGTCTAGCTGTTCATTTTACAGAAGAAGACCCCGAGGGTCAGAGGGGCTGTGACACCAGCATATGCCAAAGGGCCTCCTTCCCCCATCTCAGACCCTTCCTTTTGCCTCTTTTCCTCTTTTGGGGGAAGGTGCCACTTCCTTCCAGTTTGTCGCCTCAGCATCATCCTCCAGGTCTTTTTAGGCCAAGCTCCCCTTTCTCAAAAATAATCAGTTGCCAAGTCTTGTCAGTTCTATTCTCTAACCCTTGTCTTGTACAGCCCCTTCTTCCACGTACTTGGCCGCCAGCTGAGGTCAGGCCTTCCTGTCTCCTGGATCACAACAGCCTCCCAGAGGGCCTCTCTGCCTCAAATCTGACCCTTCTCTAGTTCATCCTCCTTACAGACACCGAAGAGACTTCTCTAAGGCACAGAGCTGGCCACATTCAGAACCTCCAGCGGCTCTTCTTATTTCTAGAGCTTAAAGCCATTTCCTTCCTGTCTGGCATTTGGCATCCTACCTAGTCTGACTCCAAGCCATTACTCTGGGCCTCAAGTTAGTCCTCTCCTTTGGGAGTTCTCTAGGCCAGCCCAAGTGATCTCTGGTCCTCACATAGGATGATTCGTCTCCCATCTCCAAGTTTTTGTCCAGACTTTTCTCCTTGCCTGCCACATAGCTGCTTCTCTGCCTTGGTCTCAGAATCTCAAGCATCCTTCAAGGCTCAGTTTAAATGCCCCCTCCTCCAGGAAGCCTTCCTGATCTCCTTTTCAGAAATTACATTCATTTTCTCTCTATTTTTATTTATTGTTAACTCTGTACATGTTTCCTCTGAGTCAAATGTGAGCTCTCTGGGACTGCCTGTCTGTATCCCACACACCTGGCACATTGTAGGTATGAAACAAAAGAACGGGCATGGCAGTGGGGCGTTGCCGGGGCCTGCCACCACCCCTCTGGGAGGCGTACCCCTTGCCCAGATGGGTGTGTCCACCCTCTCCCCCAGGGCACTCCCCTCAGCGGGCTTAGCGTGTCATCGCCTCCAAGAGCTGGAAGGAGCCTTGGCCAGCCTTTCCAACAAGGGCTCTGGTTGCTCCCCTTGGGTCCTTCCAGTGACGGGGGGCTCACTCTTTCTCAAGGCAGCCCATTCCACCACAGAGTGGCTCCGATGGCCAGGAAGACCACCTAGATTTGGCCGGAGCCCCGGGCCTCCCTCTGCTCGTCCTGGCCCTGCTCCCGGGCCCTGGCACATACCTGGGCGTTGTACAGAACCTCCCGGTGCAGGACCCTGGCCAGTGACACGATGCCGATGGTGATCACCCTCGCTGTGGTGGACGTGCTGGCCAGGGAGTGGTCTCGAACGGCCTGGCCGACGTGCCTGGCCAGGCCCACCCGCAGGGCGCTGGTGAATATCCAAGCCCCTGCCAGAGGGGAGCCCGAGTCTGCCCTGCTGCTGCTCGCAGACCCAGCCTTCCCCGGGCCAGACACGGGCTCCCAGGCCTGGAGCCAAGGGGCCTCCCGATCACCTGGCCGAGCCCCGACTCCCCGAGGAGGAAGCGAAAGCGGGAAGCCTGGCAAGCTCGGGGGGCCGCCCTGGGCACCCCGCGATGAGGGGCCGAATCCTGGCTCAGCCGCCCCCATGCCCCTTGGCCCGAGGAGGCCCTGTCTGTGTTCTCCTCTTGGAGAAGGGATTCTCCATCGGCTGGAGCTACACGGGGGGCCCCAAGCGGGAAGCCCCCCCTCAGCCGCTCAGCAGACTGTGAAGTGGGAGAGGAATGCAGGGCAGGATCCCCCCCAAGTCACAGACAAAGCCTGGCCGGGGGGCCCTGGAAGGCCCCTCGGGGAGGCCCTGGGGAGCCGGGGGGGTTCATGAGTGCCTGTGGAGACGGCGCTCCCCATCAGCACCCGGCTCCCAAGTCTGCTGTTAGGAGAGGGCCACTGAAGGGGAGGGCCTTCAGAGTCTACCCAGGGGCAGGGAAGGTGCATTTATGGAGCGCCTACTATGTACCAGGCACTTCCTTGGTCGTCTTGTTTGGCTCCCTTGCAAGGTCGGAGCTATTATTATCCCCATTTTGCAGCTGAGGAAACTGTGGTAGACAGAGGTTAAGTGACTTCCCGTGTCTGAGACTAGACTTGAACTCGGGTCTTCCTGACTCCAGGCCCTCCTAGTTACTAGTTTTAATGTTCTGAGCAGCCGGGTGAGGGGGTGGGTAGAGCCCTGGGCCTGGAGTCGGGGAGCCCCGAGTTCCAACCTGCTGTGACCCTGGGCAAGTCACGTAACCTGTCTCGGCCTCAGTTCCCTCACTTGTGACTTCTGAACGAGATCACCCTGGTACGGTGCCCGGCACGCAGTAGGCGCCCAATAAATGCTGCTTCTGGTCATGCTCCTCAGCAGGACTGCCTGCCCTCAGCCTGGGGAGCTTCCTGGGTCCCTGGGAGCGGAGCCTGCTGGGGAGGCCCATGCCGGGGGGGGGTTCTCCGGGCTCGGGCAGGAAGCCCCAATCCGAAGGGCGGCCCCCCACCCGGGGCAGGAGCGTCAGGGCAGGAGCGTCGGGGGAGGCCCAGGTGGGGAGGCCCAGGCGGGGGAGGCCCAGGCGGGGGAGGCCAGGTAGGGGAGGCCCAGGCGGGGCAGGAGCATCGGGGGAGGCCCAGGTGGGGAGGCCCAGGCCGGGGAGGCCCAGGCCGGGGAGGCCCAGGCCGGGGAGGCCCAGGCGGGGGAGGCCCAGGCGGGGGAGGCCCAGGCGGGGGAGGCCGGCTCTGACCTGTGCTCTGCATGGCCTTCACCAGCCCCTTCCGCAAGACGTCGCGCAGCCACGGCTTCAGGGGGAAGTTCCGCTCCTCGCCCACCAGCGACACCACGAGGTTGGGCGTGGGCAGGTGCCACTCGCTGACCATGAACTCGAAGAGCACGCTGGGGGGCAGGGAGCTGGGCACCCGCAGGAACTGCAGAGGGCGAGAGGCGGCCTGTGAGGGGCCTCTGCGGGGGCTTGTCCTGGAGGGGGGGCTGGAAGCGGGCCGGGGAAGGGGGCGGCAATAAAGGCCTGAAGAGAGGTGGGGAGGGGGCTGCTGCCGGAGGCCCCAGAGGCCCCGGAATCAAGCCGGACAGACCCCCAAGGCACCCCCACGGCGGTGGGGGGTCGCCAGCCCGGACAGCCCGGCGGTCAGGGGAGTTCTTCCTCAGCTCCAGCTGAAGGCTCTTTGTCAGACCGGCCTGCTGCGGCCCCCCGGCCCACCTCCGGGCTGCCACTGGTAAGCCCAGAGCGTCGTCCTCGGGGCTCCTGGGCCAGGGGCCCCCCCACGCTCCCGCGTCCCTCCTTATTCTCTTCCCTTTTAGAAGCACGACGGGGTGCAAAGAAAGGGCCAGGCGAGGGCCTGGCAGAGGCAGGGCTGCGGCTGGCCTGGGGGCTGCCCCGGCTTCCGTCCTGGGGCCAGAACAGCTAGAGGAGCCCGTCAGCGAAGGCCTTGCCCCTTGGGCACTCAGAGCCAGGCAGGGCTCACCAGAAGCTCGTGCCCCCCGCGGACCCCCTTAGTTCGGCCTGGCTTTCCCAGGGAGCCGAGGAGCCTGGGCCGTGCCGTGTGTCCTCCTCTGAGCCCTGAACAACCCTCTATTTTCCGGCCTCCGAATTTCCCGCCCCAACGCTCTTCTGGCTCTTCTGGCTCTTCTTTCTGCCTTTCAGATTCTTCTGGGCCCCACCGGCACCTCCTCCTCCGAGAAGTCTTCTGAGATCCAGGCCAAAGGTGTCCTCTGAGCTCCTTCGGCCCTTAGGGAACTTTCCATGCCGGGATGCCTGGATGCCGAGTTCGAGGCCAGCCCGGGCTGGCCGTCTGGCCAGTGGGTTGGAGCAGATCCCCTGTGGGTGCTCCTGCCCGAGCCAGGAGTCTGATTTTCTCAGGTCCTGCGGCCTCGGGGCTCCAGCACGCCCCCCACCTGCTCGGCCAAGATTTAGGGAACAAGGGAGCGACGGGGGCTCGGTCGGGGCTCTGCCCCCAAGAAGGGGCCCACCGAGAGCCCCGGAAGGCCGAGGCAGCAGCTGCCGGGGCCGGGACCAGAGCCCAGTCCGTACCTTGGCCCGCTTCTTCCCAGAACCGATGAAGTCGATCTCTCCCTGGTGGAAGGGCCAGTCTCGCCAGCCTCCCGCCTCCTCCTTGCTACCCGGGCAGCAGGGCCCCTGCTGGACGCCGGCTCGCTCCCTTGCTCTGTGGGGACGAGAAGGTGGAGAGCGAAGGGCGACTCCTCGGCCCACCCCTTCCTCCATTCTCAGCCCGTTCTGGAGGCCGCTCGGCCCGCGGGGCTTCTGGGAGCCGGCCTGAGCTGAGGCGAGGCCTGGGGGAGGGGGTGGGGGGCCGCCGCCTCCCTGAAGCCTTCCCTGGGCTCTCGGGCCCCTCTAAAGCCCTTCTGTTTGCTCTGGCACACTGGAGGAGGGAGGAGGGCTCTGAGAGGGCATCGCCCTGGGCCCCGGGATGGGGGTTTGGGGGCCCAGCAGAGGGAGGGGGGCCAGCCGGAGTCTTCAGCCTGACCCACGCCCATGCCCACAGGCCGCAGTGACCACTTCAAAGGGCAAGGCGGGACAGCCAGGGCCAGGAAGGCCCCAGGAGCCTCAGGCTCTGCTAAGCCAGAGCAGGAGGGGCTGAGAACCTAGAACTTGGGGCGCAGGTTTGGGAAAGACACCAGAGTCAGACCGTCTTGGGTTCGAGAGAGGGGGACTGTCCTGGCCCAAGCTTAGGGGTGAGGCCAGCACTCGGGGTCAGTCCATCCTCCTGCCCTCAGCCTGGCCTGCCTCCGTGGCCCCTGGGCTGTCTCAGGGTCTAGCGAGTGGCCTCCGGGGGCCTCTGCCTTCCTCGCCCCGCCGTGCTCACCCCGGGGCCCTGGGCCCTTCCGGCTTCTCTTGGGTCCTGGCGCCTTTCCATCGGACACTTGGGAGGGCCGAGCTCTGGAAAGGACGGGAAGGTCTTGGCCGAGGACTCCCGGGCAGGAGCCGAGGGCGGACGCCTCCAGCCCTGCCCCCTCCCTCTGCCCCTGAGAACAAGGGGAGAACGCTCGCCTTCGCCAGCCCCAACGGGTCAGGGCAGGAATTCCGGGCTGGGATCAGGGGACCCAGGTCCGGGCAGCCCCGAGGAGGGGGCCTGAGCCTGCTCGGGGCACGGCGGGGGGAGGGCTCCAGGGGGAGCTCCACTGAGCATTCGATTCAGTCCGATCAAAGCTGTGCCAGGGGCAGTGCAGGGCCCCCAGAGCCAGAGACGGCAGAGCCAGGGGGCTGCCCGGACCCTCTCCCCTTCCAGTCAGTCAAGCCACAAGCATTTAGCGGGCACCTCCTGTGTGCCCTTGTGCCGGCACTGAGGAGGGGCTCCCACAGGGGGACCCTCCTATTTCTGTAACTGCATGTTGCTACATCCCTGGCGGCGGGTGCCAAGAGCAGCCCGTTTCGGTCCTTCCCTTCTTGGCTTTTGGAGCTTCTTTTAGCCACAAAATCAGGAGTCCGTCCACAGCTGCCCAGAGCCCCCAGGGAGGCCAGACTCTGCCTGGCCTTCACTCTAGCTGCCTCGGTGTGGGGAGGCCCGATTCCGCCTGCCACGAATGCGGGGGGGACACACAGTGGCTTGTGCTGGGGCCTGTGGACGGAGAGCTGCGGGAACAGCAGAGGGGGGCTCTCCTGCTCCAGGCCCCCCGAAGGCCGACGACTCTGGCGCCGGCTGCCTTCTGGGCCAGAGCTCGGGGCCCACTTTGCTGCCCCGCTTGCTCCAGGATCTCGAAGCCGTCCCTTCTCAGCCTCCTCATTTACTGCCGGCCCGAGCCGTGGCCCGAGCCGTGGCCGGAGCCGTGGCCCGAGTTCCTCCACCTACCCAAACCCAGCGTGGCTGCATTTTTCCCCCATGTGGAGGATGGGCAGATGGGCAGCTCTCATCTAGTTAAAGGGAGGAGGGGGAGGAGGAGGAGGGAAAGGAGGAAGAAGAGGAGGGGGAGGAGGAGGAGGAGAGGAAGGAGGAAGAGGAGGGGAAGGAGGGGGAGAAAGAGAAGGGGAAGGAAGAGGAGGAGGAAGAAGAGGAGGGGAGGAGGAGGAGGAGGAGGAGGGGAAGGAGAGGGAGAAAGAGAAGGGGGAGGAAGAGGAAGAAGAGGAAGAGGAGTGGGAGGAGGAGAGGGAGGAGAAGGAGGATGAGGAGGGGGGAGAAGGGGGAGGAGGAGGAGGGCTCCCACCTCAGCCCTAAGACGGGACCTTCACCCTGACAGCTCCTCTGAACACTGAGCCCAGGGCTGTGGGGAGGAGGTCAATGGGGAGCCCTGCCTGAGGCGTGGAGGGGGGCTGCTCAGGCCGCAGCTGAGGCAGAGGAAGGCCCCCCGGGGTGGGCCTCACTGCCTCACCTCTCGCACTGGGGGGCGGGGCAGGACCTTCCCCCGTTGGGTGGGGGGTGACTCTTCCAGGCTTGTGGTGTGACCTGCTTCACTCGTGCTTTCCTCCTAAGCGCTCGGCAGGGAGCCCCGGGGTCTGGGGAGAAGAGCGCCCCCCCCCCGTGGGAGCCGGGGAAGGCCCTTCTGTTCTTCTCCCCAGGCTCCGAGCAGAGCTGGGCTCCCCTGGGTGCTCCCCTGGGCCCTGCCGCTCCCCCGTTTGGGCCACGCTTGAGCCAAGGCTCATCCCCCGCTCTGTGGCTTTTGTCCTCTGGGCCTTTGATCTCTTCCCAGCAGGTCCCAGATTGCCTCCTTCCCTGGGGGGGGGGGGCTGGCTGGGGCACCACAGGGTGCGGCCGGGCTCTGGCCCCTGTGGGGAGGCCAATGCAAATACCGGCACCGCTCCGAGAGGGATCTGTATGCAAAGGCGGCTTCCTTTGCATGATGCAGGTGCAGGAGGCCCTCCAAGCCCCCCTCAAGGACGCGGGGCCTCCGCAGGGCTGGACTGGGGCACAGACAGGGAGGGGACGTTGGGCCAAGGAAGAGGACTCGGCTCTGCTCTCCCCTCCCCCCCGTGTGTGTCTCTGTGTCCGTCTGTCACACACACACACACACACACCCCAAGGCCTGACACACCGTGTTGGCTGGCCTTGAGTTGGGCGCCAAAAAGGACTTCAGAAACCCAGGCGGCAAAGCTGGCTGTGAGGTCCGGGAGTCTCCCCTATGGCAGAATTTGCTGGATTCCGTGGCCGTGGGGCCCTCGGAAAGGCCCAGGCCTAGGTGTGACCCAGAGCAGGGGGAGCCACCAAGTGGCCGGGGGGGGGGGTACCAGAAGCTTTAGCACTGGGGGGTCGCGGCAGCCTCAGGGAGGCAGGAGAGTCCTCAAAACCCTGTGGCTGCCCCTGAGGCCGAGGAAGAAGAGGAAAGAAGGCTGGCCTGGAGGGGCCCCAGCTCAGCTCCCCTCCTAGCTGGCTGAGTGGCTTTGGACAAGTCCCTGGGCCTGCCCGAGCTTCTGCCTCTTCCTTTGGACGAGGTGGTCGCGAGGGCCCCCGACTCTGCTGTCCAAGGCGGGCAGAGCCCTCTGCAGCTCTCCCGGTGCCTGCCGACCCCCCTCCTGCCCCGGCCACACGGAGCTCCTGCCCTCAAGGCCACGGCCCCCTCCTCCTGCCTCCAATATTTCCCAGTCCGTCGGCCTCTATGTGCCCTTTGGGCCCCAGGACGGACTCTGAGTCTCCCCTGTGTTGGTTTCCCCAGCCGTGTCCCGCAGTTCGAGGGCCCAGAACCAAGCGGAGGAAAAGCCAAAAAGGATCAAAAGGGATCTGCCAAGTCCGTTTCCACCAAGCGTTGCATTTTCCACGGAGGCCTGTGAGGCCGTGAGAGGCAGGGGATAGTATTCTCCCAATGTGCAGATGAGGAAACTGAGGCCCGACAGGGACTGGCGCATCCTGACAGACAGCGCCCCCAGTGCCATTCCCACAAGAGAGCAGATGGGTGGCATCGGATCCCTTGGCCCCAGCTCCTGCTCGAAGGATCCCAGGCTGCCTTGGCCCGGCCCCAGAGTGAGAGGCTCCCGGGGGGTCCGCAGCCAGGGCCGCCCTTACCTGTCTGACATCTCTGGAGTCCGCCATGAAGCGAGAAGGCAAGGCCCGTCCGGCAGTCACCCAGCCCAGACCTGGGATAGAGCGTGATTCGGAGCCTCGGTCTCTTTATTGTCCGGACAGACCAGCCTCCCTATTGAAATGGCAAAAAGAAAGGGGGAGGGACTCTCCCACTCCGCCACCTGTGACTCCCTTCCAGGAGGGGGCAGGGGCTGTAAACAAATCCTATCCAAATCACCCTCGGGCCCCGGGCCCCCTGCTGGGCACCAGTGGGCTCTGGCTGCCCCTCGCGGAGCTGGAGGCCCGTCCTCACGACTTCCATTCTGGGAGGCCCTGGGATACGGACCCAGGATTCGGCTCTGCCGCGGTGAGCTCCGCACAGAACCTCAACCACCATGTCCTGAGCCTCGACCCCCCGCAATGCAGTGGGCCTCCTGTAATCAGGATAAGCCCTACGGGGTGCCCAGGACTGTGCTGGAGACACAAAGACAAAATGAAACCTCTCCTTGGCAGACGGAACTTCCCTGGCTAGTGAAAGCACGTCTCCTCGATCTCCTCAGGACACTTGCAAGGTTCTCTCCTTCCCAATCTTGGGGGATAAGGTTTGCCAGCCAGTCAGCAAACGGCCATTAAATATCCACTCTGGGCCAGGCCTGGTGCTAGGTATAAACACACACGTCCTACCCTGGAAGAGCTCACAGTCTGGGGGGGGTGGGGGGGTGAGACAACAAGACAATAACCATATACTCCTCCAGCAGACTGTGAGCTTCCTGAGGGCAGAAGCTGCCCTTTGCCTCTTGTATTCCCAGTGCTCAGTGCCCATGTCCAGCAATCAGTGTTTACTGAGGGGCAGACGGAACTTGCAAACAAGACAGGGCACGTAGAAGGGATGGTCAGAGGGAGGGTGCTAACAGCGACCAAAGAAACTTCCTACCCGTGGTGGGATTTGAGATGAGTCTTAAAGGAAGCAGAGATAGGGAGAGAGAGCATGCTAGGCAGAGGGAACAGCCAGTGCAAAGACAGAGAATCTGGAGATGGAGCATGGTGAGCCAGGACGGTGAGGAGGCCAGGCTAGCTAAGGTGTAGAACGTGAGGTGAGGAAGATAGGAAGACATGTTGTCAAGAACTTTAAAAGCCAAATGGAAGAGGAGGAGTTCCTGCAGGCAACAGGAAGTCATTGGATTTGATTAAATAGGGGAATGACAAGGTGAGACCTGCTTTAGGAAAGTCAGCTTGGATGGCTGAAGAGAGGATAGACTGGAGTGAGGAGAGACTAGAGGCAGGCAGACCCCCAAACAGTTACTGCGATAGTTTAGGTGTGAGGTGATAAGGGCCTGCACCGGGATGGGGATGGGGGTGGTGTTAGAGTAGAGAAGCAGATGGATTGAAGAGATGCTTACAGGTGAAACTGACAAAAGATGTTGCAAGGGGGTGAAATCTAAAAGATAATGCAGAAATGAAACCAACTAGAGATGTTGAAGCTATGAAATCTACAAGAGATACTTTAGAGGTGAAACTGAGATGGTGAGAAGGTGAAATCTACAAGACGATGATGGCAGAGGTGAAATCTGTAAGAGATGCTTAGAGGTGAAATCCACCAGAGATATTACAGAAGTGAAATCTATGAGGGATACTATAGAGCTATCTTGGCACCATGTTGGATATGGAGAGAGAAGAGTGAGGAGTCCAGGAGAACTCCTAGGTTGTGAGCCTGGGGGACTGGAAGGGTAGGAGTGCCCTTTATAGTAACAGGGAAGGTAAGAGGTGGGGAGGTTTGGGGTTTTTGTTCATTTTGGTGGACAGGAGATAAGTTCGATTTGGGACATAATGAGTTTGAAATGCCTCCGGCCCATCCAGTTTGAAAAGTCCCTAGGTCAGCTGGTGATGCAAGACTGGAGGTGACATACTGAGTCTGTATCCCAAAGAGGTAATAAAAAAGGGGAAAGGACCTACTTGTACACAAACATTTGTGGCCACTTTTTTGGAAGGGGCAAAGAATTGGAAGCCGAGGGGGTGTCCATCAATTGGGAAATGGCTGACCAAAATGCAGTATAGGATAGTGATGGAATACTATTGTGCTATAAGGAATGAGGAAGAGGAAGATTTCAGAAAGAGCTAGAAAGACCTCCGTGAACTGATGCGGAGTGAAATAAGCAGAACCAGGGGAACAGTGGACACAGTTTTACAGCAATATTGGACAATGATTATCTGTGAAAACTTGCCCTCTCAGCAATGCACTGCTCTGGGCCAGTCCTGAAGGACTCAGGATGGGAAATAAATGATCTCCACCTCCAGAGACAGAACCAATGGAGTCGTCTTTCACATCAGTGTATTTTGGGTTTTATTTTGGGGTTTTGATTCTGGATGACTTTGATTTTACAACAATGAACAATATGGAAGTGGGTTTGGCATGACAATAAAAATAAAGTTAAAAATAAGCAAAAATTAAAGAGGAGGAAAAAAGCCTGGAGGTGAGGGCTGGATATAGAGATCTGGGAAATACTGAGCTCATTCTCCTCTTTGACGCCCAGGATGATGGTCCCAGAGGCCCTCTCAGAGTTGTGAGAATTCACCCCAATGAGTTAGGCTTTCTTTGATTCTAGGGGATTTGGGATTTGCTGGTTGTGGAGCCGCCCTGAAAGGAGAGGGAGCTCCTGCCTAACCTTATCTGCTGACACAGAAAGCCTCGTGCTTTGGGCAGGGCCAAGCTCTCCCTGCTCTCCTACCTAAATTTAACTATAACAGAGGGCAGGCCTCTTGATAACCTGTGGAGATCAGGCATAAGAGGCTTATTGTTCCTACCTCCCAAGTGTGGAAACTGAGGTTCAGATTAAAGGAGTGACTCATCCCATCCGGTGGGCCCTTTTCTCCTCCTCCCTGCCTCTTTCTTGTCTTAGGAAAGGTGACAGAAGTGCCGCTTGTCCCCACCCCAGGCCAGAGGCCAAGGTCTAGCCTTCCCTGGGGAAACCTTGCCCTGCTGTGTACCGCTAGTGCTTGGCCACTGGAGGGAGCCCCTGGAGTGGAGTAGAACCGCAGAATTTTCAGGGCTGTTAGGAACTTAGGGGGCATCTGGTCTCCCCTGTGCCTGACTGAGATTTCCCTAGCTCTACCCCTGACAGGAGGCTCACCCCCTCTTTAGACAGCAACACTCTCCATGGGGAAGTGTGCCTAATGCCGAGGCCAATGTTGTTTCTTCTCATCCTCTCCCTTAGTGGTCCTGGTTCTGCCCTTTGCAGGCAAACAGGATAAAGCCAGTCTCTCGTCCCCATGTGACGATCCTGCTGACACTTGAAGACGCCTCATGTGCCCCCAAACTCCCGTCCTCAAAACCCCAACTCTAAAACCTTCCCATCGGAGAAGTATCCGTTCCAAAGCAAAAGAGTGATGAGAGCCAGCCAACTGGGTTTAAGCAACTTGTCCAGGGTCCCACAGCTAGGAAATATCTGAGGTCCCATTCGAACCCAGGACCTCCTGTCTCTAGGCCTGGATCCCTTAGCCACCGTGCCACCTAGCTGCCCCTCTTCCCTCTGCGGCCTGGTCTCCAGGCTCCTCCTCATCTTGCTCCATTCCCAGGCAATGCTCAGAACATCGCTTCTGGCCCCTTGATTTTACAGATGAGAAAACTGAGTCCCAGAGATGGGAAGGGACGCGCGCCTTTGAGGTCAACATCTCAGGGAAGTGGCAGACGTCAAATATGTCCTCAGACTTCCCAAACGCTGCCCCTTCCTCGGTGCAATTCCATGTCCCGGCCTCCCTCTAGCCCTCTCAGTGGAGAGAAGGAAGGAAAGGGGGGAACGCAAAGGCTTAGAAGCTGTAAGCAGGAGAAATGGCAAACCTAAGCTGCAGGCGGTGCTCTCCAGGGCAGCAGAGGGAGGATGGAAGCAAGAGCAGGCATCCGTCTCCAAGCAAAGGCTTCAGTCCTCCATCCTCGGCCACACCTGTGAGGCCCAGACACCTGCTCGGAAAACACTCGGAGTTTGTGGGCCCAGCCGGGCCTCTGATTGCTCAGCCTTGGCGGCTCCTCTCTCTTCCGAAGACCTTATCTTGGAGGAGGAATAAAGACCTCCCGTGCCTTCCTCTCCCGTCTCTCCCCTCTTCACTGCCCTTCCCCTTCCTTTCGACTCTTTTCTTAAGATTATCCAGACACGAGAGCCTTCTCTGACCAGACTCTCTGTGACCCCTGCTGATGAGAGGCTTCAGAGGGGACTCCTCGCACTCCCCCCAATCCGAATGGGACCACCGGATCCTCGTTGAGTCCTTTACGGCCGTTCGTTCACGTTTAGCTTTTCGTTTCCTTTCACATCTGTGTTTGAACATCAACGTTTCCCCTCGGCTCTAACTTTTCATGGGGAATGCTCAGACGTCCTCTTCCTCGTTACAAATTGGTCTTTTCCCCTTTAGAATTCTATTCAGTTTGGTTGGCTCATTTGTTCTTGGTGACAAGCCCATATTCGCTGCCTTTTGGAATCTGAAATGCCAAGCTCTCCGCTCCTTCACGGTGGTAGCTGCTAAATCATGAGTGAGCCTGACGGTGGCTGCTCAGTACTTGACATTTTTTTTTTAATTTTTTTAACCCCTTAACTTCTGTATTGGCCCTTTGGTGGAAGAGTGGTCAGGGTGGGCCATGGGGGTCAAGTGACTTGCCCAGGGTCACCCAGCTGGGAAGTGTCTGAGGCCTGATTTGAACCTAGGACCTCCCGTCTCTAGGCCTGGCTCTCCATCCACTGAGCTGCCCAGCTGCCCCCTTGAATTCTTCCTTTCTGGCTGTTTGCACCATTTTTTATTTGAGATGAAAGCTCCGGGTTTTGATTCATGATATTTTCAAGGCTTTTCATTTGGGGGTTTCTTTCAGGAAGCGAATCCTCGATCCTTTCTATTTCCATTTTGCCGCCTGGTTCTAAGGGATCTGGACAAATTTCTCGAAACATTCCGTCCAGGTTCTTAAAAACCGCCTTTGTTGGGGGGGAGGGGCACGGCTTTCAGATAATCCGGTGCCGCTTCAGTCGTGCCTCATGGAGCTCTGCAGGCAGCTGCTTTTGCTTTTGCTTTGAGACACTTCACATTTTCTTCATGTTTTCTTCAGGCTTTTGGCTCCGTCTCGCTAGTTCTTGTTGCCTCACACAGTCGTTGGCTTCTATTTTCTGGGAGTCGGTTGCCTGGACAACATTTTGCCGGGCCCATTCTTGGTCCCGCCGCCCTCGTTTCTTTTTCGTTTTCTCCTTCAGCTCTCTCGTTGCTTTATTCATTTTTTCTGACTCGTTTTTTGAAGCTGTTGCTTCATTTGCTCCAGCTGGGTTGTGCCCAAGCCAGGTTTTTCTATGAGGCCCGTTTGGGAGCTATTTTGGAGCCATTGTCTTCTCCGGCCTTTGTGTCTCGGGTCTCTCTCACCATAATAAATCTTTTATGGTGGCTTCTTTTTTGTTTGCTTATTCTTTTAGAGGCCTCCTGACTTTTTTTTTTTTTTAAACCCTCACCTTCCGTCTTGGAGTCCATCCTGTGTACTGGCTCCAAGGCAGAAGAGTGGTCAGGGTGGACCATGGGGGTCAAGTGACTTGCCCAGGGTCACCCAGCTGGGAAGTGTCTGAGGCCAGATTTGAACCCAGGACCTCCCATCTCTAGGCCTGGCTCTCCATCCACTGAGCTACCCAGCTGCCCCACCTCCTGACTTCTTGGCTTGATGTTAGGGCAGACATTCCGGGGGGGGGGGGGAGAATCAGTCTGGGCTGGTCTTGGTGCTGCTTTTCCGGGGTGCTGAGAGGCTCTCTGGGACCAGCTGGGAACCTGTGAACTTTCGGCACTGCTGGAGTCGTCTGAGCCAAGGCAAAGTGGAATTGCTGCCCACCGGCTCCAAGCTCTCCAGGTTCCGGGCCCAGCTTTGGGTCTGAGCCCCAGGAAGTAGAGGCGGTCGGAGGCACAACTGCAGGATTCCCTTCGGCCCGGGATTCCTGGCCTGATTGTTTCTCTGCGGCCCAGGCTAGAGGCCGGAACTGAGACTTCCCCATTTCCTTTGGAGTCAGAACCGCACTGCTCTGTTTATTTTTGAAAGTGCCCCTTTCTCAGGCCACTTCCCAGGCCCAGGCCTGCTCCTTCCCCAGCACACAATGCTCCCTCCAGTGCAGGTCTCCTCCTCGGCCTGCCCGGTACGTGTTGCGTGGAACGGAGAGTGGGCAGCCGAGCTGCCAGTTGGCCCCTGTCCTCGCCTGGGGCGCCAGCACGGGCCTAGAACCTTCCCTTGCACAGCTTCTCCTTATATTGCCGAGTTCCCCTTGTGCCTGAAGACCTCTCTGTCTCCCAGGGCTAACCCGGGCCCAATCCGTGACTCACTGGGACGAATTTGGCCCAAGATCTGTTGGGAGGAGTTTTGGTGGAGAGTTCATTGTACCACTTTCTGCTCCTTCGGATCTTGGCTCTGCCAGCCAGGAACGGAGCCTTGAACGTCAGAGCGTGGGGCACCACGATGCCAGAGACCCCCGAGTCTTTCTAAGTCTCTTACTAAGGCCAGGCCAAAGGTCTGGCTAGGAGCAACCTCAGAAATTATCCTCTCTAGCCTTCCTCCGCTTTACAGGTGGGGAAACTGAGGCTCACAGAAGGGAAAGGACCGAGTCGAGATTTCACAGGTTTTAAGTGGGAGATCTGAGACTACAGCCGTCCTGACGTCTTCCTGTTCAGAACCGAACCGGCCCATTCTGCTACCCCACTGGCGAGACTCTGCTGGTAAACTCCAACAGTCTGTGGGTTGGTGTCTCGGGGAGTGGGCTTACGTGGGTTGGTTGCTCAGGGGTATGCCTTGGGGTCCCTGAGCCCTCGTCTGAGCCGGGTCTTCCTCAGCTGGCTCTGGGTCTGAGGCTCCGGGTTTGAATCACGGCCCTACTTCTTACACCCCCCCCCCCCCCCCCCGTGGCCTTGGCCAACACCCTCCCTTTTCCCCAGGCTTAAAGGAGAATGTTTCTATGGGCCTGGGAAGGCAAAGGCACAGATGTGAGGAGCGAAGGAGAGCTCTGGCCTGGGGGCCCCAGGGTCTGGGTTCAAAGTCAGGTTCACCTGTGGGGAGGACTCGGCCCCAGTTTTCTCAGGAGCTGAGCTCCCCGTCTCACTAGAGGACTGTCAGGAGACAGATTTGTGAACTCCAAGAAGGAAAGGGGAGGGTGGGCAAAAGTGGAGGCCCAGCGTTTGAGCCCTGCCTCTGCTCTATTCCTGTGGCCTTTGGGCCAGACCCCAACTCTGCCTGGTCTTTAAGGCTGGCCACGGCGGCCTCCAAGCCTCGGATTTTCGGATTACGGCCACTGAGCACTGGCGTGGGAGGGTCTGTGGGGCCGGAGCAGCCAGATTCCTCCGGCCTCAGGGGCCCTCCTTCCCAGGGCACACGTGCCTGTGCTTCAGGCCCCGAGGCCCGGGTGGACGATGGCACTGAGCGAGCTAGGAAGGGGCAGGGCCTGACCCGCGGGGCTCTCTGAGAGCACCCTTGGACGTGAGGCCGCCGCAGCCTCCTTTCCTGCCTGTGACCCTCCGGGGGGCCTTCTTCCCCTCGGCACCCGGCTCTCTGCGCCAGCCTCCCCTTGGCGAGCTTCCTGGAGGGAGAATCGGGGACGCGCTGGGAAGGGAGTGAGCGGGGCGTCATCCGCTCCGTCCTTGGCCTCTCAGCCATTGGGGGGTGTCTCTTCCCCCCGCCCTGCCCAAGAGCCTTCTCTCCAAACACACTTCGCGTCCCGGGACGCCTCACCTGCTCACAATCCATCTACCTGCGGGCTCCAAAGCGGACGGGACTTGTCCAGGGTCATACAACTAGGAAGTATCTGAACTCGGGACCTGGGCCTGTCATGCCGTCGCCCTGCTCCAGGGTCCTGGGGGTTCCAGGCCTCGCTTCAGGGAGGCCTCCCCACCTTCCAGCTCCCCATCCGCTGGCACCTCTGCAGCCCAGACCTGGGCATCTGGATGGCAGGATGCCAAGCCCCAGGAAGCCCCGCCAGGCCTTGTGGCACCCACTCAGCCTCCCAAGAGGGGCCCAGAGCAGGGACTCTGGCCTGCACCCGGGGCCCTGGGAGTCTGGGGAGATGCTCCCCCACGAGAGAGCCCCAGCCAGACCGCTGCCTCCCTGGCTGTGGAAGGAAGGGGGAGGAGGGGTCTCTTCCCGCACTGACTCGGAGGCAGAGAACCTGAGTTCAAATCCCGCCGGGCACCGCTGGCTGGGGTCTCTGAGCCTCCTTTTCCTCATCTGTAAGGGGGGGGGGTGGAGCCGGGCTGCGCCCCCCCCAGGCGCTGTGGCTGGAGGCTCCGCAGGGAAGGGGGGGCAGGGCCGCGGGAGGACGCCGGGCCTTGACCTGGGCACCTGCTGCTGCCCACCCGGCTGCGGTGTGCGGCGCGTGGGGGGCGGGGCAGGCCGAGGCTGGCTTCCAGGGGGCGCCCTCGGGCCGGGGCGGAGGGCGGAGGGCGGAGGGCGGGGGAGGCGGCCCGGGCCCCGCCCCGGGCGGGCAGCTGCTGCGGGCGCGGACAGCTCCCGCCTCCCGGCTCTCTA
>NC_058135.1:296816074-296834479 GCF_016433145.1 Gracilinanus agilis | reverse complement strand
TTCCTCCCTCCCTCCCTCCCTCCCTTTGGGTTCAGGGTCTTGGCCTCATTGGTCCCATCCAGGGGACACTGAATGGTTGCACTAGAGGCAGCCTCGAGGTCCCGCCTGGGGCTAAGACTCCAAGATTCTAGGCTTTGCCATCTAGTTACAGATCTGTCACCAACTCATTGTGGGAGTTCCTTCCTGCCCTCCTGGGCCTCGGTTTCTCCCCCTGTAAAATGCTCGATCCATTCCTGCAGGCCCACACCAGGCCCCTGGCAGTTCCTGGATCCACGATGCTCTCGGAGGAGCAATTCTCCCCATTTTGTAGATGGATAAAGGGAGGCGTGTGCGAGTGAAGAGAGCGCCTAGGAATGAGCCGAGGGGTCCTTCTGGGGCCTGGCTGAGTCCCAGCCCAGGCTCCCTCCCTCTCCTCCCAGCCGCACTGCTTCCTCCTGGGTGTTGATTGTGAGCTTTTGTGCCTGGCTGGGTGGGTCCGAGCTGTCACCATCAATCAGAAGGGACCCACAATGGCCAGAATGTCTCCTGAGTGGCTTTTATTTGTCCTGCCTGGCCGGGCTGGGCCTTTCTGAAGTGCCCGGGCTGGGGCCATGAAGCACACCACCTGCCTGCTAGGGCCAGGAAGCCCGCCAGGTTCCCATCCATCAGGGCCTTGGCCCAGCCCTCAGCAAACCTGGCCTCCTCCCCAAGAAGCCGGGATTGGGCCACGCCTCGGCCCCGGGCTTGCCCTAGGAGGGTGGGTGAGGAATGTTGGCACAGATGCCCATTCGTCCCTGGAGGCCTCAAAGTGGGCACTGGGGGCGGGGCTGGGAGCCGCTCTGCCCTGCCTGCCCCTTCTTCCAGGGCCCCTGTTCAGAGCCTCCCTAGGCCAGCCCGATGTACACAGTTGTCTCAACCATCTCTGGCCAAATGTCAGCTAGGCCGTCCCCTGATTAGGTGGACTTGGGTGGAGTCCAGAGTAGAAGCAGCGTCTTGGGGAGATGAGCTTTGGAGGCCACGTGGGGGCGGGGGAGGAGGAGGACCTCAGATCCCAGTGTGGGAGGGACCTCCCTCTAGCCCGAGTCTCTTCCATCCAGACCTCCCTAGAGAGTCGCTGAGGCTTTAAATGCCTCCGCAGGGACTTGCCTGGCCCCAGCTCAGAGGGGCTTGCCGGGCCATCCTCGGGGAGCCTGGCGTCTGCTGCCTGGCAGCATCGGGGCTCCAGCTGGGTGCCTCACGTGTCTGTTCATTTGCAAGCATTTCTTAAGCCCCTGCTGTATGCCAGGCCCTGAGTGGGACAAGTTAGGGCTTCCCTCCTGGCTATGGGCTTGTCTCTGTCCATCTGTTCAGGAAATAACGATTCCCAACTGCTCTGGGCAAAGCCTGGGATACGCAGTCTTTATTAAGCTCCTACTGTGTGCCTGCATTGTGCCAAGTCCCGGGGATCCAACAGGAAGCGACAGGCGGCCCCGTCCGCCAGGACCGGCCAGGCTGTTTCTTGGGGTTCAGACCTCCGAGTGTGAAAGGTCTGAAGAGAGCCAGGAGGTCTCTCTGCCTGGCTTCTCCTCCTCTCTGCCTCTCCCCAACCTCTCCTCTTCTTAAGCTTTAGCAAATACCGGGGAGCCGGTGGCCTGAGGGGCTTCAGGGGTTCCCCCAAATGAATCCAGGATAAAAACAACAAGGAAGCTCCAGCAGCCAGCGAGGCCTGTCCGGGACTGCCTTTGGGAGGTGGATTCGGGGGCCTCAGTGACCTTCACCAGCCTCTCACTGCCTTCACTCCCAGCTTATCAGATTTGGGCAAAGGCCCAGGGCCAAGACTTGGCTAGCCGAAAGTGAGTGTTTGATCACAACTTGGCTTACTCCGGGGCTGGGGCCTATCGGGTCAGTGGCCGTGAATGTGGGCCTTGTGGGGCTTGGCAGCTTCTAGGAGAAAGGGGAGAATCGGAGAGCACGGCCTCACGTCATAAAAGGGTGACCGGGTGGCATCACTGAAGAGTCAGCCTTTGGGGCAGGTTTTTGGAAGCTTGTAGAGAAAGACGGTGATGTGCCACAGGCCTGGGGAAGGGCAGAGGTTGGCCAAATTCTCCAAAAAAGGGAAGGAAATAGGATTTTCCACTGGAGGCCAGTGACCTTCCCCTTGATTCTTGGCAAAACTTTAGACCAGTGTTGGCAAAGTATTAGCACACTTGCTGGGCCAGCATGGAGGAGCTGTTCTGTTCCCCCTCTTCACAGTGCCTGAAGACATTTTCTGCATGCCCGTCCTTCTGTCCAGCCGCCCAAAGCAAATACTTCCTCCCTCTGCTCTCTGGGGTAATGCAGGGGGCTCACAGGCAGTTTGAAGTTGTAGTTTGGGCACACGGACTCAAAAACATTCACCAGCACTGCTCTAGACCATATTAAAGGGGTGGTATGGCAACTGACAGAAAAGGAAGTGGCGACCTAGAGGGCCTACCAGGCTTCACAGGGCACAGGCTATGCAAGCTGCCCAGAACTGTCTTGTGAGGGTGTTTTTTCCGTGTTTTCCCGAGGGAGGAGGCTTTCATGGATGGTGCCTCCCCTTCCCCCCCTCCCTTCCCCCCCAGCAGCCTCTGAGCTCTTGTCTAGTTCGAGGTTCTGGCCTTCAAGAAAAAAGTCACCTGGCCTCATTGTTATGCTCCAAAGAAGCCAGAGCATCCTGGGAATCCTGGGACTTCTGCTGGGGGTGGGGGAGGACAGGCTAGAATCTGACCCCAACTATATGAGAAGGAAGGTGTACATGGGAAAATTGGGGCTGGTGGGGGCCACCTTTCTGGTCATGCCCTCTTTGTAGCCCCCAAGGCTCCATGCTCCAATGGGCATGGCTTTTTATTTCTTCAGTGTCTTCCCCAGTCCCCCACCTATCTCCAATCAGGAGCCTTTTCTTTTTCTTTAAACCCTCACCTTCCATCCTGGAGTCAATACTATGTATTGGTTCCTAGGCAGAGGAGTGGTAAGGTTAGGCCATGGGGGAAAAGTGACTTGCCCAGGGTCACCCAGCTGAGAAGTGTCTGAGGCCAGATTTGAACCTAGGACCTCCCGTCTCTAGGCCTGGCTCTCCATCCACTGAACTACCCAGCTGTCCCCCAGGAGCCTTTTCCTTAGGGCCACTGTATGGTCACCCATTTCAGAGATGGGGAGACTGAGAGGTCATTCAGATAAGGAGCCGCTAAGCCCAAGAGAGACCATACAGGGTCAGTAGACTTCTCTTGGTTTCCTGTCTCTTCTGGGGGGCAAAGGCAGGCTGCAGAGGGAAGATAGGCCGCCCCGCCATCTTGAAGTAAGGAAGTCTGGATCCTAATCCCAGCTCTTGGTCACATTCCCTAAACTCTTGTACCTCCACTTCCCCTTCTGTAAGAATGGGAACAATAAATCAAGCCAGCAGCCAGTGAGGCATCTCCTTACTAGGTTCCAGGTGCTCTTCTGGGGATAAGAAACCGGAAGCGTGAATCAGGCTCTTCTCCGACGGAGTGCGCAGTCTCAGAATAATAAGATCATTAATCGCTCACTTCATAGAGGCCTTGAAGGTTTGGGAAACATTTTACAAACATCTCATTTAATCCTCCCAACAAACAGCCCTGGCAGTTAGGTATCCTCCCCATTTCACAGATGAGGAACCTGAGGCAGACCGAGGGGAAATGACTTGCCCAGGGTCATGCAGTGGGCTCCAAGGGGGGGCCAGGCACTTGGTGGGGAGAAAGGAACAGATCTGAGCAGGATTCCCAGACTGAGCTGATCCTTGAAGCACGGAGAAGGATTTGGGAAGCTTTATCAAGTCCTGATCTTGGCGCCGGTCTGAGGGGGCTTCAGGGGCCACCATCCTCCTTTCTTAAGCTCTTAACTTTCTGTCTCGGCACCAACACACCGTTCCAAGGCAGAAGGGTGGTGAGGGCTAGGCAGTCGGAGTTAAGTGACTTGCCCAAGGACTCGCAGCCCCCTCTTGTAACAGGCGAGGACGTGGAGACCCAGCAAGGCTAAGTGACCTGCCCAGCTCATCCAGGGAGTGAGGGGAGGAAGCTGTCAGTGAGGGAGGCGCTATGTGAATGCACAGAGCAGGGATGAGATCAGGCAAGCACGAGTGTTCTCACTGTGACGTGGAACGTGGGAAGGGAAGGGAAGTGGGAGCACCTTGTCAGGGATTGTGCCAGGTGTGTGTTTGTCCTGGAGGTCATGGGGTGCCATGGAAGGTCCTTGAGCAGGGGAGGGACGGGGTCAGAGATGCCTGAGGAGGGTCCTTTTGGCCTCTGAGTGGAGGATGAGTTGGAGAAGGAGAACCTTAAGGCAGGGAGGTCCCCGAGGAGGCTCCAGCAGGAGGCTCCAGACGAGAGCTTCCAAACTGTGGAGGGAGGCTCGCCAGGGCTTGGCATCTGTTTGGAGGAGGCTGAGGGGGCAGAGTCGGGGGTAAATTCCTACTTGGGTCCCAAATAGCCGTGTCCTGCTGAGGCCTAGAGCCTCCTTTGACTGTAACTTGAGACAGTTGTTGTTCCCTGGTGGTGGGGACCGTCCTGGGTGCTTTTCCTGTGCTCGCCCAGTCAGCAGCAGCGAGAGCTTGCTGTCCTGAGGGGATCCCCAAAGCCGGGGCCAGGCACTGGGTTCTTGCAGGGCACACTGGCAGCTGGCGCGGTGCTGGGGGCCGGTTCCCTCCCAGGTCTTCCCAGGGGGCTCCCACGGTGGGCGAGGCAGCAGGGCCAAAGGCCCAGCCGATTTAGCCTGGGCACCGCGGCTAGGACACACTTGTCTAGAGGATGTTGCAATAGGCGTGTTCTTTTCATTTCAAAATCTGAAACCCAAACACACCCCTTTTGGGGCACAGCTTTGTTTTTGCTTTTTTTCCGCCGTTGGGGATGGGAGCCAAGCAGCTGAGTCAAGAGGGCTGCTGGGAAGTGGAGGGCTTGGGGCAGGGTGGCTCCTCTATGACCCCTTGGCCTGGGACTGGGCCTGAAGAAAAGGGGTAGGCAGGCAGGTTGGATGAGAAATTTCAAATGAGGGTAACTGTGTAGGTGACACAGGGAAGGGGTCTGAAGGAGTAGAAGCGTCTGCCCTTATCTACCCCCATCCCCCTCTCCCCAGGAAAATGAACTGCAAAGGAAATCAAAATTCTAGTCTTGTGGATGGGTCAAGTGAGGGCTGGGTACTACTCCCTGCCCCCAGGCTGAGCTGCCCAGGGACTCACTAGGGAATGGAGGGGGCAGATTGGGGGAGGAAAGGGCTAGATGTATCTGGAAGCTCCGCATGCTCAGCGTGCTGGGGACAGGGAGGGACTTGTCTGCTGGGAGAGCAGAGGTAGGGCAGCCTGGGATAGAGCGGGTACAGGTGACTGAGGCTCACACCTGCTGTGTGTGTGTATCCTTGGAGTCTACTCTAAAGAGGTCAGCCACCATTCCTGCTGCTGAGTGCTGCCAGACAGGCACAAGGTGGCTTTTTCTGAGTCCTCTGTGGGTTCCGTGACCTGGAGTTCTGGCTCTGCATGGGCTGTGAGTCAGTGCTCAAAGTTCTCAGGGTTCTTTTTGACTGGGGAACATCAGGCATTTGGTAAGCTCTTACTATATGCTGAGCGCTGGGGATGCAAGTGTGAGCTGAAAGAGAGAGAGAGACCCTGCCCTCAAGGTGCTTACATTCTGACAAGGGAAGGAAGACCAGGCATACAAGGGTGCTGAAAAGTGAGAAGGTATTCTCACAGGACATGGAATCAAATTCTAGGAAATCAGAGGGAGAGCCAGAGGTGAAGCTTGACTGGCCTGGGCCTTACCCTAACTGGAGATCCTGGGAAGAACTTGCTCCTGGGAGAAAGGGTGGCATAGTAGAGGCCCCAGGTGCTGAGGGATGCTCCAGGGAGAGAAAGCAGCTGAGGAATAACGGTAAAATGAATCCACAGAGCTTATTTCTCAGCAAGCCCAAGAGGCCAGCAATGCCATACCCATTTTATAGGCAAAGGAATTGAAGCTCAGAGCAATCAAGTCACTGGCACAGTAAGTAGGCAGAAGAGCCGAGATTGCAACCTGGGCCTTGCTTTCTCTTGGTAACCTCATCCCAGCTTCCTAGGATTCTGCTGGATGGCCCATAGACATCTCTTAATCAGTAGGTCCCAAACTGGTCTCTCTTCTCCTTTCTGCCCAGTTCCTCTATTGCTATGAGGGTAGAGGGTACTCCCACCCTCCCAAGCCCCAAGGGTTACAAATTCTGTCATCCCAAACTCCTTACTCTCACTCACCTTCTATCCAAGCTGTAATAAAACTGGAAAAGAAAACCGTGGTTTCCATGCTCTGTTGAATGACTCTCTGATGTCAATGGAGCAGAATTCCAGCCTAAGAGAAGAATTCTAACCTTCATTTGGAGTTGATGGTAACAGGATGTGCCCTGGACTCCTCTTCAGAAGAACATAGACTATGGGAACACAGACTGGGGTAGCAGCTCAAATGCAGCTCTATGTAGCCAACTAGAAATCCTTTTTATAACTAATAGATGTCTATATTTTACATATATGTTTTCTATGCAGTCATTCTCAAACTGAACTATTAAATGGAAAGTTCACCATTTGAGGATAAACATTTCATTTTTTATAAAAGCAAGTAAAAGGAGAAAAAAAAAAGGCCGGTAGATTTCACCTCTGTAGCATCTCATCAGTTCTAAAGGGACCCCCAAATCTCTTAACAATTTCATCTCTGCATCATCTCTGATAGATTTCACCTTTGAGGCATCTCTTATCAGCCCCAACCCTTCCCCAAAGCATTTCTCATCAATTTCACCTCTCCAGCATCTCTGGTAGATTTCAAGATTTTACCTCTACAGTGTCTCTTGTCAATTTTTAACTGCTTCCTCCTAAAATCATATCTCATTAATTTCATCTCCTCAACATCTCTGGTATATTTCACTTCTACAGCATCTCTAGTGACTCCCCCCTAATAAAAAAGCATCTTTAATCAAATTTTCTAAGGTAATCTCTGATAGATTTCATCTCTACAGTATTTCTTGCCAGTTTAAAAACCCTACCTCCCAGGCATCTCTCATTAATTTCACTTCTGTAACATCTATGGTAGATTTCACTTTTGTTTGATCAGCTGGTAGATTTGACCTCTGTAACATCTCTTGTTTGTTTCACTTCTAAAGTATCTCTGATAGATTTCACTTCTGGTTGATCTGGTATCACTTGTCTGGTTCACCTCTGCAACATGTCTGATGGATTTTACCTCTGGAGCATCTCTTGTCAATTTCATCTCTGTTTCTTGTCTATTTCACCTCTGTACCATCTCTGATAGATTTCACCTCTGGTTGATTTCACCTTTGCACCATCTCTTTGTCAACCCCCACCCTTCCCAAAAGCATTTCTCATCAATTTCACCTCTCCAGCATCTCTGGTAGATTTCACCTCTATAGCATCTCTTGTCAGTTTTTAGCCCCCTCCCCCATGAAAGCAGCTCATTAATTTCATCTGCCCAACATCTCTGGTAGATTTCACCTCTATAGCATCTCTTGTCTATCTGGCTTCTATAATATTTCTGATAGATTTCACCTCTGCAACATCTCTGGTGGATTTCACCTCTTGGACCTCTCTTTAAAAGGCCCCCTTTCCTCTGATACTTCCACCACCCTAATTCAGGCCCTTATCACCTCAAGCCTGGACTCTTGATAGTTGCTGGGGGGTCTGTCTGCCTCAGGTCTCTCTACATTCCAGTCTGTCTTCCATTCAGCCACTAAAGAGATTTTCCTAAAGCCCAATCACACATGATTTCTCTTCCATGCATTCTATGTTCTGGTCAAGCTGGCCTTCACAGTACACATTTAGTCATCTCCTATTGTGTGCCAAGCACTGAACTAAGTGCTTGGTATTCAAAGAAAGGCAAATGCCATCAAGTCCCTGCCATCAAGAAGCTCTCAGTCTAAAGGGAAAATCCATAAAAGGGGAGGCAGCATAGTGAAATCCTTGGTGTGGGGTATTGAGGAAATGCAGGTTTTAGAGTTGATGTAATCTTGGAGGAACATGAATTTCTGAAGACAATGATGAAGTTCAAGAGAGCTGTACTTTTGTACCCTGTCCCTTCCCCTTTCCCTCCTGGAGTCCCTACTTCCTTTAAAGCTCAGCCCAAATAATATCTGCTACGGAAGATCTTTCAGTATCTCCTCAGGTGTTACTACCTCTCCCCATAATAATTTTACATTACTTTTAATATAATTCATAAATGGCAGCCTCTATACATGTATTCTAATAAAATGTACACTCCTTGAGGTCAGGGATAGTTTGGCTTTTGTCTGTGGCTGGAGTGCACATAGCACTTGTTGATAGATTCAGACCCCATGTTCTTTCTATCCATAAACACGTGCGCGCGCATGTACACACACACACACACACACACACACACACACACACACAGAGGAACGGACTAGTCTCGCACCTGTAGTCAATACATATAATGATCTTTGTGGTGATGGGGGTGGGTGGTAGAGTACAATGGAAGGAACCCTTGACTGGGAGGCAGGATTGCTGGACTCTAGTCTTGGCTCTCTCCCAGGCTGTGCATGAGTGAGCTTGGGTGAGTCCCCACACCTTCTGGCCATATCTTGGTACCATCTTTACAATGAGGCAGCTGGACTAGATGGTCTCTGAAGCCCTTTGCAGTATTGCCACACTAGGGTTCAAGTTCTCAGGCCCCTTGCCTGGGGCTCATTTCCAAAGCAGCCTGGTAGCCTGTTTATAGCTCATATTGGCCTGGCCCCAGAATGAGAGCCATTGATGGAGAAGATAACCTTGAGATCACAGCCTGGCTGAATCTGCTCCTTGTTCCCCAGGTACACAGCAGACCTGAAGGAATGCCTGCCAAGGGGGGAGGGGTACAGGGCACAACACAGCCTAATTACTAGGGAATGGCCAATCTAAGAATGGATGCTCAGGGAAATGTCTTAAAGAGAGGCAGGAAAGAAAGCCTTAGCATTCTACCCTTTCGTAATCATTAAGGAGCCGACATTGATTTGTTCAAATATGAATGAATTATTCCTTGTGTAACTTTCAATAATAGGCTTAACATTTTCATTTATTTCTTTTGTGTGTTTTACCCAATACATGTCCATTCTATGGGAGGTGATTCTAGGTGTGGGTCTGCTGCTGCCTATGTTCCTTGCTTTTGTTCTGTTCATGGTCAGCCTGGATGGCTGTGTGGATGCTTACTCTGGGCCTCAGAGTTTGCTTCTGTGTAATGTTCTCCTCTGCCTCCCTTCTCTTTCTTGCTCTCCGAAGAGAACTAGGTTGTGTGGCTTCACCTGCGAGTAGGGTGGGGAGTGTCCAGGTGAGAGGCCAAGATTCCAGTGAAGATACTGGCCAGATGGAGAGGAAGAGGAGTAGGCTGGGTCTACCACTTTACATCCTAATTACTCTAGCATTTATTGTGGAGACAGAGACTCCAGAGGAAGAAGCAGGAAGATGGCTACATCCTTGAGAACCAGAGGGAGGGGGATAATGTTTAAACAGCTTGGGAGGGAGAGACAGAGACAGAGACAGAATGAATGAGAGCTACTAGGCCATTCTCCCCATTCCCCACTTCCTATTTTGCAGATGAAGACCTGGAGACAGAAGGGGCTTCCCAGGATGGGCCCCAAGTTAGTGACAGCACCAAAGCTAGAACTTGGGTCTCCTCATGCCAGGGTCCAGGCGGCTTTCAGGGGACCTTCCAGAGATCTACATAAAATCCTAGCATTATTCCTTGGGAAGCAGCTCGGTCTAATCAGTCTTTTGCTTGTTCACTATGAGTAGAGTTGAACCCTCTCCCTCCTCCTCACTGCCCCCCCCCCCCAAATCTATTCTGAACCTCGTCTCTCTAGGCCTACACATGTTAGGAACCTCCCCAGAGCCTAGGCCCCATGTCCCACTCACGGTTACAGAAATGGATGAGAACACAGCCATGCTGTCCTGGAGTGCCCAGTAGTGTTGAAGAGGGCATCTGCTGGCAATAGAATTGGGTGTGATAGTGGGCAGCAGGAAAGGAGCAGAGAAGACTGGCATGGAAAGCGATACTCTGTGGTAAAGGAAGTCTTCCTCCTAGGGATGAGATGGGGAATGAACCTGGGTCAGGGGCCTTCTGGATTTGGTGAGGGTCATCTTTACTTGGAAAACATCAATCAATACACCTGCTTTCAGAACTCAGTTAGGCCTGGCTTTCCTCCAAAGAGACAATGGCTCTTTGTCCTCCCAAGAGGGGCCCTCAATCAGATGATATGTGCCAATCAATGAGTGTGTATTTCCTTGAGCTCACCTTGAGGATAAGAGCTAGAAGCCCAGGCTAGGGAGCCTTTTCCTCTTATTATGGGGATAGTCCTCTCCCTTTAGGGTTGGGACTACATACTATGCTACTAGTGGGAGCCGATTGAATATGGGACAAGGAGGGGGGGGGGGCTTCTGCCATCCCATTCCAGGAGATCAAAGGCATCTGATTGGTGATGTCTTGGGTACTCTTTTTAAATTTTTAATTTTTTAAATAATTTTTTATTTTTAGAAAAAATTTCCATGGTTACATAATTACTTTCCCCTTCACCCCCTCAACCCCGCCCCCCCCAGCTAATTCGCATTTCCACTGGTTTTAACATGTGTGGTCAGTTAAGACTCATTTACATATTATTGGTAGTTGCATTGGTGTGGTCTTTTCGGGTCTACATCCCCAATCATGTCCGCATCAACCCATGTGTTCAAGCAGTTGCTTTTCTTCTGTGTTTCCTCTCCTGCAGTTCTTCCTCTGCCTCTGAATGTGAGTAGCATCTTTACCATAAATCCCTCAGAATTGTCCTGGGTCATTGTATTGCTGCTAGTACAGAAGTCTGTTACATTCTATTTTACCACAGTGTATCCGTCTCTGTGTACAATGTTCCTCTGGCTCTGCTCCTTTCACTCTGTGTCAGTTCCTGGAGGTCTTTCCAGTTCACATGGAATCCCTCCAGTTCACTATTCCTTTGAGCATAATAGTATTCCATCACCAGCACATACCACAATTTGTTCAGCCATTCCCCAATTGAAGGGCAGACCCTCGCTTTCCAGTTTTTTGCCACCACAAAAAGCGCAGCTATAAATATTTTTGTACAAGTCTGTTTATCGGGTCTAGGCAGGCTTTCTCCAGAAGGACAGAGCAAAGGAGGCCGCCGAGCTTCTCGGGAGAGGCAGGGCTGGAGCACAGTTAGTGTTCTGGAGTTGGAGTCCGGGGGGCCTGCGGAGGGCAGCCCCCTCTTTGGAACCTTCAAGTAATGAGGACACGGGGTGGCTGACGCTGGGAGCCTGGCGCCCTCCCCCTTCCCCGGGCCCAGGACAGTTTGGTGGGGCTCTGGCCGCCCGCCCTCCTCCCCAGCTGTGCGCAGCCCCCCGAGAGGCGGCCGCCTGCTCAGGGATCCTGAATAATTTAGCTCCCTCCGATATTACCAAGTGCGGAGGCTGGTTGTCAGCCGCGAGGAGGGCCCCGAGCATCGGAGAAGCCCATTAATGGCGGTTGGGGACAGCTGGGAGACCGCCAGCCACCACCCAGCTCCTTCCATTCTCCCAGCAAAGCCAGGGGAGTAGGGCGGCGTGCGTGCGTGTATGCGTGTGCTCGCACATGTGCGTATCGGTCATGTGTGTGCGTGTGTGTGTGCGCGGGTTCATGCATGTGCAGGCTTTCCCCTCTGGGATGTGGCGCTCCCCCAGGATGGCGGTGCTGGGCCGGGCCGTGGTCCCGGGACCTCCCCCCCTGCTTTTACTGCTCCGGCCGGAGAGGGGGAGGCCCAGTGCAGGGCCGCCCCGGCCAAGCCCAGCTGGGGGCCTACCTGGGAGAGGACTGACAGGCGGAGGCGCTCCTGCACGAAAAGGGTCTCCTTTGAGTGCCGTAAGGTCTGTCGTTCAGTCTGAACCGGGGGAGGCTGGGCCTTCCCTCGGGGCGTGTTCTGGGGGGACGGGCAGCCTTGGGGTTCCCCCAAACCCAGTAGACACGCATCGTCTCACACGTCTTGTTCCCGAGAAGCTGGAGCATGTGGGAGACGAGAGGAAGAGCCCCTGGCCTCGTGGGTCCCCGGGTTGGGTGGGCTCCCCTGGATTAGGCTTCTGGGGACCCTCCGCTGTGGGACGGCCCTTTGGGCTCCTCGGCCCCAAATTCTGGCCCTTCCCAGTCATGGACCGTTGCGCTAGCCGTCCTTTCCTTCCCTCTGAGGGGAGATGGGCGGCCTTGCGGGGTCCAGCCAGCCCAAAGGGGGGCTCCATGACTCTGGGCTGGTGCACCCCAAGGCAGAGGCAGCTTCATCCTGTTTATTCATTTATTTTTAAGCCCTTCCCTCTGGCTTAGAACCCCTGAATATGGCTCCAAGGCTGGCGAGTGACAAGAGCAGGCCCTGGGTTACAGCGCCCAGGCTTCTCTTTCCTGGTCACCCCCTCCGGGGTCAGCCTGGGGGGCCATGGGAGGGGCATCCCTGCCTTTTTTATTTTATTTTTTACTTTTTCCCAGAGGCCTGGCAGAAGGAGCTGGAGTGTCCAGGAAAGAGGAAAGGGCCAGGAATGAGGGAAGAACAGTGAGTAAAGGCCTCTGGAGGGTGTCAAGGCTCCTGTGCCAGCCCTGGCAGCCTCTCCTTGGCCAGTGACTCTTCTGGCACTTGTGGGCAAGGTAAGGCCTTCGTGGCTCCACTTGAGAGGCCACAAGACCTTGGCCAATTCATTGCCAGCCAAAACAAAGGAGACATACTGCCACCCATCCCCAGCACTAAAAGCAGAGTCCTCTTTCCCCCTCCTTTTGGGCTCCCTGCGCCCCATCTCTTCGGTGCTTGTAATGCAGGGAAGGGAAATGCTGGGGTGCCTGCCTTTGGGGAGCTCGCCGTCCATCAGGCAGGGCCTGGGTGGAAGCTGGGGGCGCCGGGCTCTCCCCGTCCTGTCTTGGCAGGGCTCCGGGCTTCACCGTATCTTGGTGTCTCCTGTCTGAAGGAGGCGCTGCAGAAACGTCGAATGAGCCCCGGGTCCGCCGCTGCCCCTTTGCCCAGAAAGAGCCCACCTGGCTTCTCTGCGGGTCTGAGTCCGGGCCGAATGCTGCTGGTCAGAGGGGTTCTCTGCGGGGGTGGGCTGGCCCTGGGGGTCAGGCACTGCAGGCTCGCCACTCCCTGCCCGAGGGCCCGTGGAGTCAGTGTGCGGCCAGCGGTCTGGGGGCACCAAAGGCCCCCTTTGTGGCGTTGGATGGAGCCTTTCAGACTCGGTGGGCCCCTGAGACCTTTCGAGCCGCCCTCGTGGTGTCATCTAGCCGGGTCGGGGCAGAGCAGACTTCCTCTTGGGTCGGTGTCCAGTGACTTCTGGGGGCCTCGTTTTGTCCCGGCGTCGAACCCGCGCTAAGGATGCTGGCGGACTCACATGGGGCGTCATTGCCACCTTGCCCACCCTTCCTCTGAGGACGGGCACTGCCCGGAGGGCAGACAGGCCTGGGGAGAGGAGGTGCCCAGTGGGGGTGTTGAGTGGGATGATCTCTGAATGAGGGCAGGACTGCAGAAGAGCTTCCCAGAGGCTCCTGGGCTGGAACTGGCTGTGAGAACTCAAGACCAGGCTTGTGTGCGCAGGACTCCTGGGGCAGAAGCTTCTCTGCCAGGGGATGAGACTCCCGTCCTCTGGGGAGGCTCAGAAAGTTGAGCCGTGTTATCTTGAAGCTTCCTCTCCCTGGGCCTTAGCTTTCCAGCTCATAAAATGGGCTCCTCTAGTTTTAAAACATTTCCTCTTTCTTTTATTCCAGTAGCAAATGTGCCCATAAGTTTTCCAAGGTTACCTGATTCGCATCGTCTCCTCCCCTCTTCCCTGCCAGCTCCCGGAGCTGACAAGCCCTTCCACTGGCTTATCTGCGCTGCCTCCACGTGAGACAATCTATAAAAGCACTGGGTGAAAGTTGGCTGTTGTTGGTGAAGCCTCGCCAGGGCTGCTGGCCCCTTCTCTGACCACTCTGCTCTTGATGGGGTGTTAAGGGACTTGTCCACAGGAATGCAGCCAGTGAGTGGGATTTGAACCCAGACCACCTCCCCGTCTTCAAGGCTAGTGTGCCTCAGCATGATCATTGTTGTCATTGCAGAACCTCTGCTGCCGAGAGCCTCCCAATGGTCCGGCCTCAGCTTCCCCAAGTGTAGCACAAAAGGGACGGGTGGGGATACAAGGAGCGTCTCCGCTCGGAATCTCAGCTTCTGAGTGCATCGATGTCGATGGTCTCGATGCTCCTTTCAGTGATAATCCTAAGTGCAGGAGAAGGAAGTGTCAGAGGCAGAATGCCAAGCAGAAGCTCTCTCCTGGCATCAGGTCGGGCACTGAACTCCCCCTGCATGAGGGCCAGAGATGCCCCCACGGCAGCGGCTGGGTTCATGCCCCTGGGGTGGGGGTCGTAGCATTCTCACTGCTGGGGCCCAAAGTGGAGAGGGAGGACTTGAGCCTGGAAACTCCTGGAGGGCAGGGCCATCGTTCCTTTTATTAGTTGTGTCCCGCATGCCTAGCACTGTGTCTGGAGCACAGTCGGCCCTCAGTCCACATTGGCTGGCAGTGCTGCCCCGCCTTCAACCTTAGCTGGCCGAGCGTTTGTTCAGGCGGTTAAAGTTCCTGAGGCATGCTGGGGGGGCATCTTTGTCCCCATTTGTTCTGGTGACAGAGAAATGTTGTTCATGCTCTGAAATCGTGTCCTGAGCCTCCCCCACCCTGTGGGGGTCCCGCGCCAACCCCAGCTCCAGCAGCGCCCTCCTACCGTGGTCAGTCAAGCACAGGCAAGCTCGCGGTGCGTGTGGGGCTCCTTCCCCAAGGCCACGCTCCGCTGACTCTCATCTGGCGGGCAGCCACAGGGCTTCTGAGGCCCATCCGGCTTCAGAGCGGCGGTTCTCCGCCTGGGGCAGCAGACCGTGGCGTCCCGTGCTCCCTGCCCTCATGAAGCTGGGAGGGGGCAATAGGCCTTGTTCCAAGGCCTGGGACTATCTGAGGCCTATCCAGTGCTGTCCAGCCACCAAGTAGGCTGCCCCCCCCCCCAGTCGCTGGAAGGCTCAGGCATAAGCTAGAAGCACTGTCCAGGCAGTCCAGGGCTCAGTGGTCTCCCCTCCATTTGGACTTGGGTCTGTCCCTGGGAAGGAGAGCTGCTATCCCAGAAGCCCCCGTGGGCTGAGCCCTCCTTCCCTAGAGTGCCCTCCCACTGCCCCCAGTTCTGTCCTCTCGAGACCCCGCAGAGCAAGGCCAATGGGCCTCTGCAGCTGCTTGGGGGGCTTTCGGCTAGGCTTTCAGGGGCCCCGGAGGACAGAGGCCGGCACGTCCACCCACTGACGAGTACCAGGGAAGATTCTCGTGCCGCTCCAGGTCCAATAGATAGAGCCGGGCCGGAGCCAGGAACACCTGAGTTCGAATCTAGGCTTAGACACGATTCAGACTTGCCCAGAGTCCCACAGCTAGGATGTGTGTGAGGCTGGATTTGAACTCAGATCTTCCTGATTCAAAGGCCAACTCTCTGGGCACTGCGCTGTTTCATTGGGATCTCCGTGATGGTTCTGTCCGGGTTGAGCCAAGCTCTCTTCAAGGCTGTTTTGGCTCCTGTTCTGAGCTCGGTTGGGCACGTTTCTGGTTCTCAGAGAAGGCCTCTGGGCCCAGGGCCCCGCGCATCCCTGAGGAAGCCCAGCTGGGGGGCTTGGCCTGGGCAGGGAGGGGGCAAGGACTCCCTCCAGGGCGGGTTTCTGTGGCCAGCAGGGCCTTTACTGGCCTCAAGGATTGTGGGCTTTTCCTGAAGTCTGCGAAGGGAAGACCAGGAAGGCCTGGGCTGGCCAGCGGCTTTGGGGGTTTGGGAGTGGAGGAGAGGAGGGGAGAGAAGGAGGCGGCAGCTGAACCCGGACTGACCAGCCCAGAGGGGTGGATGAAGCCTCTCAGGATGGCACCGGGCTGCGGCCTCCCTTCCTAGGCAGGGGTCTGCAGGGCTCAGGGAGGAGCGGGCATCTCGCTGCTCACCGGGCAATGGGGTGGCCCCGATGCCTTTCTACAAGTGGAAGACTGAGGGGGTCCTCTGGTGGGGGGCTGGCGGCAAGGGGGTGCAGCTTAAGCTCTCTTTTTGCAGATGGAGAAACTGAGGACTCTCCAAGAGGGGAAGGCCCTTGCCAAGGCGTGTCCAAGCCCGGGGTTCTGGGCATAAGCCTGCGTCCTCCCTGCCGTGCCAGCTTTCTGCTAGTGGTGGGCAGTTTCTAGGGCGTTTGTTCTGACTTCTCGCGGCCCTCTGCCCTCCCGTTGTCCCGTGCCCGGCCCTTTCCCCGTGGGCTCTCCCGCCATCCCAACAGCGGACCTGTCAGGTAGGCAGGACGGGGCCACGGCCTCATCCAGCCGCATGCTGGACGGGAGGTCACGGGGTCCTGGGTTCAAATCCTGCTTCTGACCCTGCCCGTCTGGGGAGCCATGGACAAATCGTGTCGTCTGCTTCGGCCTCAGTGTCCCCATCTGCCCCTGTTTCTTAGTTGGCCTACAGCCTCCCTGAGGTAACGTGTGTGGGAAGCCCATTGTCCACCTTCAGGCATTCCTGATGTGCTGGTTGTGTTCTGGCCGCCTGGCACCAGCCAGCGAGGACTTGAAGACAAAGGTGCCAGGGAGGGAGGGCTCTTCTCCTGCTTGAGAGGCAGCTCGCCCTCTCCAGGCCTGACTGCTTCCCTTCAAATGGGCATTTCATCAGAGCCTTGGCAGTAAGTCACTGTGCCCTGGCAAAGCGGAGAGCCCACAGGCCACAGCTGGATGCAGATGGCATCGAAGAGGGCAGCAGAGCCTGGGCAGGGCCAGCACAGGCTCCCTGGCTTCTGGGCTGGGCTCCACCTCTGAGAAGGCCTTGGTGTGGGGCCTCTGCTGCTCCCCAGCTTGGGAATGGGGGGCCAAAGGTGGAGGCCAGGACACTGGTTTAGTTTCCTGTCTTTGGCCCTTCTCTGGAAGCTGCCCCCCCCATGGGTCTGGGGAGGAGGAAGAGGGGGGTGGCCAAAGCTCCGCCAGATGGGCACGGGCACGTTTCACCCTTTGCCTTGCCTGCTGGGTCAGGTAGATCTCTGGGCCCTGAGGCGTAAGCAGGAGGCCCACCTGAGCCTCCCGAGCCTCCCTTCGGGGGCCAGAGCCAGGGGCCGGGGAGGGGGCTGACCAGCTAGCCGGAGGCAGTGCAGCTCAGGAGGGGCGAGTTCACCGAGGAAGCCCCGGCCTGCGGCGCCCCTTGAAGGGGCTTTCCTGGCGGGGTTCCTGCCCAGCTCCTGCCCCTGCAGCCGAACTCAGGCCTCACCTCGTTGAGGAAAGCTTGAGCGTGGGGTCTGCTGGGGAGAAGGCAGCTCCGGGCTGAGCACAGTCAGGCTGCGGAGGGCCTGGGCTGAGGGAGGCGGGCGAGGTTGGCCTGGAGGCCGAGGCCGGAGCTGGAGGGGGAAGAGATTCCCTGGCGCCTCGCTCTGGGCAAAGTGGGCAGGTGGGCAATGAGAGCCGGCTAGAAGGGGAGCTCCGATGGCCGGGCTGGGAAGGTCCCCAGGGAAGGGTGGGATGGCCCCGGGGACGGCTGCTGCAGGCCGGACTCGAGTTTGGGTGCAGGTTAGACCGGCTGGCCTAGAGTTTGCCCCGAGCTGCGGCTCGGCGGCTCTCGAGGTGATTTCAGCATCTTCCTACGCTGCCGAGCAAACAGGAGGCGCCCACCATGTGCCCACGGACGGAGCCTTGTCAGAAGGGCTGGGAGGCTCTGGGGCTTCGGCTCATCTGCCCCGGGGAGCTCAGTCAAGTTGGGACTCGAGAGGCAGCACAGCGAGGGGGGGATCTTTGGAAGGACCTGGCTTTGAGCTAGCCTAGATGACTGTGGGCGAGTCCCTTTCCTAGAGGAGCCTCGGCCTCGTCCTTTGTGAAATGGGGGCGGCCCCCTAGAAGAGCAGCGATCCCCAGCGGGGGGGCGTACGCCACGCGCTTTGTCACGCTCTCCAGACAGCGGCTGTGGGAATCGCCGCCACCGCGAGTTCCTGCCGCTGGCAAGGGCAGCCCGTGGGCTGTTGGGATGAAAGACAAAGCAGTCCTGGCCTGGCCCAGCCAGTGGCCAGATTTAGAAATCCGGCTGCCCTGGCCCTCCCTGCATGACACATTCTGGAGGCTTCTGGGATGCGCAAACAAAGCGCCGTAGAGCGGGATGGCCGGCCTGCCGACCTGGGAGGTGGGTGGCGCATCATCGCGGCATCTCATCTCCCTCCCTCCGGCCTCCGGCACCTCACATACCCTCCTGAGTCACCTCCCCACCCAGGCTAAGCGAGGGCAGTCATTTCCCCCTTGGCTTCCTGCCCTGTTCCCAATTGGACATCCTCTTCCCAGCCCACAGCACAGATTCTCAGCATGCCAGGGCCTTGGGCAGAGTTTCTTTCTTTCTTTCTTTCTTCCTTTCTTTCTTTCTTTCTTCCTTTCTTTCTTTCTTTCTTTCTTTCTTTCTTTCTTTCTTTCTTTCTTTCTTT
>NC_058135.1:296805177-296815747 GCF_016433145.1 Gracilinanus agilis | reverse complement strand
CTCCTCCTCCTCCTCCTTCTTCTTCTTCTTCTTCTTCTTCTTCTTCTCTCTCTCTCTCTCTCTCTCTCTCTCTCTCTCTCTCTCTCTCTCTCTCTCTCTCTCTCTTTCTTTCTTCCCCCCACGGGAGAGAACATTTCTCTCCACCTTCCCGAGCTCCGGGTGAAAAAGGAAAACAAATTCCTTGTAGCAAATATGCGTAGTGAAGAAGAAGAGATTTCCCAGTCGGCCACGTCCGGTGCCGTCTCCGTGTGCATCTGCCGGAGGGGGGCGGCGAGCTTCGCCTTGAATCCTCTGGAATCCGAGTTGTTTCGTGGGGGGATCCTGGGACGTGTTCCCGGGGCTGCTCACTCCCTGCATCCGTCCAGGCGCGTCTTCCCGAGCTTCTCTGAGCCCATCCCTTCCCCTAGTGCTTGGGATTCCTTTGGTCACTCCGCAGTCAGTGGGCATCCCACCCCCTTGGGTTCCAGTTCTTTGGCACCCCAGAAAGGGCTGCTGAAAATGGGGCTGTCCTTTCCCTCTTTCACGAGCCTGGGCTGAGGGATGATATCACTAGCACAGAGGGGGTAATTGAGCCTCTCAGTGAGTCTCGGGGGAAGCCCCAGCTTGCTTTTCAGTGTAGCTCCCCCAACAGCAATGACACTGGCAATAACCACGGTGATCCCGAGGTGTAGCGGCCCCTCCAAAGTGGAGAAAGCGCATGGCCCATTGTGGCTCACGTGGTCCCTGTTGGCTCCCCCCAGGCCCTTCACCATTTGCCCCTCTTCTCTTCTGGCCGGTATTGCCCAGCTGGGCAGCTTTAACATGCATTTCTCTTCTAGTGTCCGGAGCATCTTTTCCACGTGGCTATTGGCAGCCTGGATTCCTCCCTTTGAAAATAAACTACCGTTTGACCGTTTGTCAGTTAGGGGAATGGCTCCATCTTGGAAATGGGGCTTTTAGCAGAGAAACTTGCCAGCAAGACTTTCCCCAGGCACGTTCCCCTTTGAATTGTGGCCGCATTGGTTTGCTTTGTACAAAAACGCACTTTCTGTCATCCGAAGGACCGTTTAATCTTCCGTGGCCCTTGGTGGCCTTTGTCCGGTCAGGCTCTCTTCTTATCCATAAACGAGGAAGGTAGCTGCGTCCGGTGTCATCCTTTCTATCTAGACTGCCTGTCCCTTTGGAGCTTGTCTTGGAAGTTGCTGCCCGGCAGCCCCCAATTTTCTCAGGAGTTGTTGTGGAATACTCAGTCCTCACCGCAGTCCCCCGAGTTGAACCCTAGGCTACGGGGATCCTTTGCCCCTGGCTGTTGTATGTCTCTCAGTCCTCTATTTTTTAAGCAGCACCAGATAGCTTCTAGAGGTAACGTAGCCTGAGGCCTGGCCCTCCTGGGCCCCTTCCTCCCAGCCCTTTTCACTCTTTTCCTCGAGATTCTTAACATTGGATTCTTCCAGAAGATTATTATTTTTCTGGCTCTCTTCAACTAATCCTTGGACGACTTGGTTAGCGTGGCACTGAATAAGTCCGTGAATTTACGTGCGATTGTCCTTTTTAGTGGCTCGCCTCCGTGTCCCCCTGAGCAGTTCATTTTGGTCTGCGTTTATGTAAAGAGCCTCATCGTTTCTGTGTGTGCCTTGCTAGGTGGCCTCCCATATAGTTTATACGGGGCTGTGAGAGCTGCCCCAGGGTGGTGGAGACTGTCTCGGGTCCTCAGGGCAGGTCTTCAGCCCAGGACTAGACTTTGGGGACTTCTCGTGGACAAGAGCAGTGCTCCAGGATGGGTTGGACCGTGACCTGAAGCCTCTCCGGATGGTGTGAGAGCCGGGCTTCTGGGTGCCTGAAATCAGGGGTGTCTGTCATTGTGCCTCGGCGGACAGCAGGACGAGCTTTGTAATGGGGGCAGCGACAAACGAGAGGGTGAGAGAGGCTCCCCACACCAACCCATGACTGCTGGTGCCCGCACGCCGTTCTGGAGCCTTCTAAGAATAGATGGGAATATTTTGGGAGCGTCCTTCGTCGTCAGGGAAGACAGAGCCGTGCGCGACTGCGTCTGTGGCAGCTCATCTCGCTGCGGTCCTGTCGGCAGCACCTTCCAAAATTACCCTCTCGAGAGGCTGCTTATCACTGCTGGGGCCGGCTGGCCCAGAAGCACCAACGGGGATGTTATCAGTGTTAGGGAAGGGCAGAAACGATGCCAGCGCGTCCCAGCAAAGACCCCAGGTTCACGCGGCCGCTGGAGTGGACGGAGGACAGGGAGGATTCTTGGGCACCTGCTCTCCTCCTCTGGGGCTGGCCGGCCGGGGTCTGAGCTGTCAGCCCGGGGTCTTCCCGTGGGCCAAATGTAAGCCGCTCCAGGAATTTGGCAAAAGTGGACAGAACCGGGGCAGGATGGGAGCAGAGCTAGACACAGAGGGGGCAGGGCTGGACCTTCCTCTGGAGCTGGCGGCTCTCCCTTCTTCTTGGCCCTGGCCCAGCCCACGTCCTTGAATCTTCACACATCCCTCCCCTGACTCCCTCCCCCTCCATGGCTTTTCTCTCGTGTCCTGACTTCCACCTGACTCACTGCCCCCCCCCCCCATCGCCCTTGGGTGAGCTACAAGGTGATTTTTCAGAAATCCTGGGATTCCTTGATTTGTGGCCAAACACTGTCCCTGGAAGGGGTTCGATTTTTTACAAAATGGGCCTTTGTTTGGGGTCATTAGAGTTGGGCCCTAATACAGCAGGGGGAGCTGAGAGGACTCCTAGTCTAGGAAGGTGCCCTGGCACTATTCTTGGGGACCCAGGGAAGGAGCAACTACATCTCGGTGGGGTGTTCAGGCTCAGTCTCAGCCTCATGGAGAGGAGAAGGTGGGAGCCACAGCTCCTCCTTGGGGTAGGGTCCACACGGGCCTGCCTGGGCATCTCTGAGGTGTCCCCTTGCCCGTTCGGGTTTCTCCATTTAGTCAGAGGAGGAATTTTTTGCCTTTCTGGAGTGTGAGCCAGAGTGGAGATGATGGGGGGAGGGGGGCAGGCGAGAGGGAGAGGGATGCTACGAGGGAAGGAAGCTCTCAGGATAGGAAAAAGGGGCCGACGGGGTCTCTGCTCTCTGCCCGTTTCCCCAGGTCTCAGGCATGGGCCATAAGCCCTTGTCTGGGGTACTGAGGGAATGAGAAGTTCCCCAGGGACTTTGGAACACCCGAGGGGCCAGGACTTCTCCCCTAGCACCTAGCAATCAACCCCAAACGCTTATTAAGCACCTACTATGTGGAACCATGCAGGTCATTCATCACCTTCTCTGGAGAGATGCCCAGAGCACAGAGTGGTCCAGCAACTCCCAGCCAGGTCACAAGGCCGCACTGCCGAGCAAGCACCCAATTGTCTCTCCCACCCTGGGATTAGAGAAAGGGAAACCAGAGCCACCAGGGCCTGCCCGGGACGGGTTTGACCTTTGGCAACAGGGGCAGATGCATGATAATTGGGGGGGGGGTTAGGAAGGGCTTCCTGGAGGAAGTGGCATCTGAACTGAGCTTAGGAGAGCATTTCTGGAAGGAGGGAGTGCCCCAGGAGTGGAGGTGAGAGATGGAGCTCCAGGAGGGGGCTCAGAGGCATTTCCAGTCCTGACCCCCTCAGGCTCCTTACTCTTCCTTGGTTCAGCCTCCAGACTTGGGGTGACATCTTCCCCTCACTTGGCTCTGTGAGCATGGGAAGGTTCTCAGGGATGCTTGGGAAACCGATGACACTGCTCTGTGGCTTCTGGTGCCTGAGGTGTCTGGTGTCTTTGTCCTGTCTTCCAACACCCTGTTATCTGGAATTCATGCCATTCTTCCCTGGGAAACCCAAGCTCAGCCCTGTCAGGGCAGAGGGTGGCAGGAGTGGGAGGCTCCTGCTGTGTGTGCCCGAGCCTGGGCTGGACATGGGGGTGGGCAGAGGAAGGGAGCCCAGGAAGCGTGGCTCATTTCTCACAAATTATGTTGACTCGACTGATCAGGAGGGATCCCCACGGACTCGATGCCTTTGTGGGGAGACACTCCCAGGAAGCTATTTACCCATAACCCAAAGGAGGGACCATCTCATCAGCCTGCCCTGTCACTGTGAGAGGAGTCTGGGGGGAGACCTGGAGGGGCGAGTGCTGAGGGGAGGGAGAGCCTGAAAGCCACCCTTGGGTGCCTGCATCAGGGCTGGGCTTCCTTGTTTGTTTTTTTAACATTTTATTTAATTGATTAATTAAGAAAGTTTTTCTATGGTTCCATGATTCACGTTCTTTCCCTCCCCTCCTCCCATGCCCCTCCTGTAACCAACATGCAGTTCCACTGGGTTTTACATGTGTCATTGATCAAGATCTATTTCCATATTATTGATATTTGCACTAGGGTGATCGTTTAGAGTCTACATCCCCAATCATATCCCCATCGACCCATGTGATCAAGTAGTTGTTTTTCTTCTGGGTTTCTGCTCCCACAGTTCTTCCTCTGGATGTGGATAGCATCTTTCTCATAAGTCCCTCAGAATTGTCCTGGGTCATTGCATTGTTGCTAGTAGCAAAGTCAGTTACATTCGATGGTGCTACAATGTATCCGTCTCTGTGTACAATGTTCTCCTGGTTCTGCTCCTTTCACTCTGCATCAGTTCCTGGAGGTAGTTCCAGTTCACATGGAATTCCTCCAGTTCATCATTCCTTTGAGCACAATAGTATTCCATCACCAGCAGATACCACAATTTGTTCAGCCATTTCCCAATAGAAGGGCATCCCTCATTTTCAAATTTTTTTGCTGGGCTTCTTTATTGAGCTGTGTCACACCTGTCCATCCCTGGAGGAATCTCTGGCTGGGAAGACATGAATGTGGAAACAGGGATAGAGGGATGTGGGCTGGTGCTGGGCTCGGCCATGGGCTTCTCTCCTTTTTCTTTTTTTTTTTTTTTTGTGGCACATAGAAACAGGTTCTGACATTTTTCCAATTCAGACTTTCTCCCTCCCTTCTCCCTTGTCCCGTCTCCCCTCTTTCTCCCCTCTCCCCTCTCCCTTCTCCTTTTTCCCCTCTCCCCTCTCCCTTCTCTGGCTCTGTCTGCCTTCTCCTGTCCTGTGTCCCTCAGGGAAGTCTGGGAGCCTGGCTTTGCTGAGAATGGCTGAACCCCTCTGGGTGGCTGGTCAGAGGATCCTCCTGTCACTGTCCTATGTTTTCCTGTCAGCCACTGCCTGGCTGTGGGATTTTGGCTGAGGCTCTGGGCCTCAGCTTTGTCTTGGGTCCGAGGAGGCTGGTGACCTCTGCCCTGCCTCCTCCCTGGGCTGCCTGGAAGCTCACCCAAGAGGAGAGTTCAGAAGGGTTTGGGAGGGAGGGTCAGGGGTTGAGGATGCCCCTCCTGGCTCTGGGCAAGGCTTCGCAGGCCCCCACTTTGATGGGGAGGAAGCTCCTTCAAGCCTGTCCCCCCTCCCCAGGGTCCCCCAGGCCTCCCCCTTTCCTCTGATGTTGTTCCTGCCCAGGGTGGGGGAGTGGGGAGGGGCAGCCTACGTAAGGGCCACTGGTGGGGCCCACGGGGACCACTAAGGACGTGAAGGGCTCGCCCAGCGCAGATATTTATAGAGGCAGGATGTTGTTGAGGCCTGGAGGGTCGGAGAGGCCAGGCAGCCTCCCTGCGAGACGCTTCCTGCTGTCAGAGTACTCCCGGTGGCCATGGCTAAAATAACCATCTAACGTTTGTCAAGCGCTTTCCGGAGAATCTCATTTGAGTGCCAGTGGACAGAGTATGGGCCCTCTTGTCTGGAGATTTGGGTTCAAATCTTACCTTTGCCACTTGGAGTAAGTCCCCTTCCCTGTCTCTGAGCCCCAATAAATAAATTATAATTACAAGGTGAATAATAATACTAGCTAGAATTCGTAGAGGGCTTTGAGCTTTGCCTTGTAGGGATGAGAATTTTACAGATGAGAAAATGGAGGCTGCCTTGGCCAGGGCCACCCAAGGAATCCGTGTCAGGGGCAGGATCTGAACTCCAGGCTCTCAGCTCTCTCCTCCAGCAGGGCCAACGATGTTGCTGGGCACCCACGGCCTTCTGGAGGCGTTGTGGGGAAGGGCTTCGTAAGGCTGGCCTTGGAGACCGGAGAGCCGGGTTCTGATCCTGGCCCAGAGCTCCCCAGGGTCTTGGTGCCCCTCCAGGGAGGGAGCCCAGGCCAGCTCTGTGCCCAGCTGGGCCGAGAAGTACCCCTCGCTGCTGGGATGTCGCTGCTACCGCCGTCCCCCTCAGAGGCCCCGAAAGGTCGACTCGGACATAGTCGGGCCAGGCCGTGCCCGAGGGTCCAGGGTCAGCCTCAGGACGTTTTCTCAGTGAGTCGAGGAGCAACAATGAAGTCCTCGGGGGATGCCAAGCACAAGGCCCAGCGAGGACCGGAGAGGGGCCCTGCCCTCCCAGGGTGCCCTTGGTGTCGCCTCAGAAGGTGCCCCGAGCTCGAGTGGTCCTGGGAGGGCAGGCCTGGGCAGTCTGGAGCGGAGCCCAGGGCCGTGCACACAGAAGGTGCTCATTAAATGTTGGTCAAATGAAACTGAGAGAAGACGTCCCGGGGGAGGACCCTGGCATAGTGCTACGCTGGAGTAGGCCCTTAATGCCTAAGGCCTGACTTGCGGACTGCGAGACTGACACGTCACTGACCAGTGGCCCACTGCCCGTCCAGACCCGACCAGCGGGCGCCCATCTAGGGAGGGGGAGCCCCCTGTGTCCGGAGACAGCTTGTGCCACTCTGGGTCACCTCTGGCTGTTAGGAAGCTTTCCCGGCCTCAAGCTACCTCTCTTCAGGGTCTCCTCGTTGTTCCCAGTTCTTGGCTCAGCTTGGAGCAAGTGCGATCTGTCCTCTGCTGACAGTCCTCGAGACCCTCGCACGCAGCACCTCCTCCCATCTTCCGTGGCTTCCCAAGGGCCTTGATGTCCAGACTCCTCGCCCTTCTGACAGCCGCCCCAGCAAGATCTTAAGCCAGGTGGATGGCGCTCGGCATTAGCCAGCCGTCCCCAGCAATATCCAGAGAGCCAAGTGACGAGGCCGCCTGAGCATACCAGTTCTCTGTACGGACGCCAGAGGACCCTAAATGGGGGGAGCTTGTCCAGTGGTGTCCCCCGTAGTGTGTGCTCGGTGGAGCCTTTTAAGCTTTTGAACCTTGACTTTCGCTCCTAGGATCAGTAATAAATATTGGTGCCGAGGCAGAGGAGCAGGACTTGCCCAGGGTCACCCAGCTACGAAGTGTCTGAGACCAGATTTGAACTCAGAACCTCCCATGTCTAAGCCTGGCACTCAATCCACTGAGCTTCCCAGCTGCCCCTCCATCTAGCTGAGTCTTTATAAAGCTCTGGTTTTTCTTGGCAGTGACTGGGGTCCCTCCGTTCCGCGCGCCATCAATGGCTGGAAGTCTTGGGGGAACAGGCACTGGGGGAGGAGTGTGAGCTCTGTAGGCCACAAAGACTGGGAAAGAACAAGGCCCAGGGGCCGAGAAGGACATGGGAAGCTGGGAGCTGTTGTGCTGGCATTCCCAGATGTTCTTTGGTGCCTCACTTGCTTTCAGAGCTCCGACCTTGGGGTCGGTCTTCCGGGGTCCCCTCTCCTTCCAGGTCCTCCAGCATGAGGACAGCCAATCCAGCGCTTGCTCCTTGCTTTGCTCCTGGGATGACTCCCTCTCGAGCCTTCCTACAGCAGGGGGGCAGGACGCGCTATTCCGCCAGGTCCCTTCCAGCTCTTGGACCTGCGCCCCGTAATGTGGGCGCCATTTTGTCGACGAGGGAGGCCCTGGGGTCTGGGAAGGTCACGTGTGAATTCCCCTGGGCCTCCTGGCTCTCGCATGGCAGGTCCCGACACTGGACCCCTCATCTGGTGGCAGGGGATGCTTTGGCTGGGAATTTGAGATCCCAGGAGCTGCTGGAGGCCCGAGCTGGGGGGGCCTCGTGGTGGTAATTTGTCAGTGACTCGGAATGCGGGGGGAGGGGGGGCTCCTCAACCTCGTTTGGGGGTTGGTACTTGGGAATCGGCGATCACTGCTGACCCCTGGGAGGAGCTCTCTGTCCCTCGCTGCACAGCCTGGGTGTGTAGTGAGCTGGCCTTCGATGCCCCTTCTGACTTTGGAGACCGATGACTGAGCTGAGATTTGTTCCCATTCAAATCCCTTGTTGGTCCAGAGGCGCTGCCAGGCTCCGACACCATCTTCCTAACTGATCCAGCCCTTCTTGAAGAAGGAATTCTGGAGTTCACAGTGACTCATCAGTCCTGGCAATCCCCCAAGCCCACATCAGAGATGTGGGCAGAGGAAGAGAAGGGCTGCTCAGGGTGCCAAGCCAGCAGGTAAGAGCCCTGTCTGAGGCCGTGAGCTCTGAGTGGGCAGGAGGGCTCCAGCCTAGGCTGGGTTTCCCACCGTACTCTGAGCAGAAAGGTCCCTCCCTGGAACTTTACTGACGGGAGGAAGCCTAAGCCGGAGGGAATTCTGCCTCCACGGCATGTATCAGCCTCCCCCTATCACCTGCTCACTTGCCAAGGGTAGGGCCTGCCCCGAGTGGAGGCTCAGAGCCCTTCCTTACCACGATAGCAGGTTTGCCAGGCAGCCGCCTGTTTCTGAATCCAGGCTCCTTAAGGGCCCGACTGTCCTTTTCTGTTTATGTCTGTGTAGCTCCAGTTCCATGCATACAGAAGGCGCTCAATAAACACTGAGTCTTAGAAGAACCCCTACTCCATTCCTCTAGTCTTTGCCCTTTCCTCATGGGGAGCCCTGAGGTAGGCCAAGCATTTAGACCAGAGGGGGCCCCGAGCTATGGGTCCAGGAGGGAACTGGGGCACCAATAGTCCAAGAAAGCAGGAAAACTGAGGCTCACAGAGTTGGGGTAAACAGAGCTCTTTCTGAGCCTCAGCCTGGGATACTGCAATGCTCTGGGCAGGAAAGTCTCAGCTCAAGCCCCTCTTCCCTCAGGAAGCCCTCCCTAAGCACCCAGACCACAGAATTCTCTGCAACCTAAGACACTTAGCTTCGTGACCTTGGGCAAGTCACTTCTGTTCACCTCAGTTTCCTTATCCACAAAATGGGTTTAATAAAAGGATCGCCTTCCCAGGGTTGTTGTGAGAATCAAATGAGATAATTCATGTTTCAACAGTGGCCCTATTGATAAATATTTAATAAGCGCCTACTATGTGCCAGGCTGTGCTGTAATTGTGGTTGTAATATACCCTGTTTAGGTGATGATGATGATGTCAGCCCCCTTGTTGGTCCTACACTGGGCTGGAGGGGAAGGAGCCTGGGCTGAGAAGACCAGAGTTATTGCCTCTCCCTTGCCCCTTCCCCATTCTGGGCCTCAGTTTCTCTCTCTGAAAACAGGGATAGTGTTTCTTGTAGGCCTGAGTCCACTGGGAGGTGGTTGTATAGGCCTGGGTCAGGCCCCTTCCCTCTCCATCCCTGAGCTTTCTCCCCCGGCCATCCTGTTCTTCCACTGGGAATAGCTGCTAGGCTGGGAGTCGGGGGTCCGCAGGGGGCCCTGACCAGCTGGCTGGCTTTGATCTCGCTCAGGTCTGTGGGTCCCGATGCCCTTGATGGCTTCTCTGACCGATTTCCTTCGCCATCCAGGCCTTCCCTTTGAAGAGAGGAAGTCAGGGCTGTGCGTCTCTTCCCCAGGCTCATCTGACGTCCAGTCTAGGGCATAGGAAGTCCTCAGACTGGGCAGGAAGCCTGTGGCGTGGGGGTCCACCCCCAGCACAGGGAGCCAGCCACCACACAGGCCCATTAAGAGACAGACAATGGGCGCACACCTGCCCTAGGACGGGCCACCTGTGCCAGCCACCCACTCTGCACCTGAATAATTGACCAAGATTCCCTCGGGACTGGCTGCTGCCTGCCAAGGATGACAGATGCCCCTGGCAGCCGAGGCGCCCGGGAAGTCTTAGAACCCACTTTTATGATCCAGCGTAACTCCTCGGGGGCCACAGCTCCCCTGCTCCCAGCTGCCCTTCCTGGCGGTGGGCGAGTGGCCGAGGGAATGAGGGAGTGTGTGTATGGGAGAGTGAGTGTGTTCAGGGGGACCCGGGGACCCCGCATGGCTGCCTGAGGAGGCCGGCACTGGGGAGCTCTTGAAGGGTTTGGAGTACCGGAGTGGCCCAGTTGGTGAGGGACTGACGAGAAAGAAGGAAGCTCTCCGGGGCAGATGGGAACGCAGGGAAGAGCGGGGGGGGAAGGGGGGGGTCAGGCCTCATTCTGCAGAAAAGGAGCCTCAGGCCAAGCTCGATTTGCACAAGGACTTGACTCCAGGGCTGGAGGTGTGAGTCTGGTGCTCTTTGCTCAGCCCCATGAGCACCCAGGGGTGGGCTCTCTTCCTTCTCTGCAGGCCCCTGCTGGTAGGAGCCTGGTATCTCCTGCCCAGAGCTCTGGAGTGGGCTTCTGGAGTCCCACTTCCTCAGGGCTGCCCTGTTCAGGCCCCTGGCACCCCGAGCCGCCCTGTTCAGGCCCCTGGCACCCCGAGCCGCCCTGTTCAGGCCCCTGGCACCCAGGCTGTTCTGTTCAGGCCCCTGGCACCCCGAGCTGCCCTGTTCAGGCCCCTGGCACCCAGGCTGTTCTGTTCAGGCCCCTGGCACCCCGAGCCGCCCTGTTCAGGCCCCTGGCACCC
>NC_058135.1:296774439-296795337 GCF_016433145.1 Gracilinanus agilis | reverse complement strand
CTGTCTCTGTCTCTCTGTCTGTCTGTCTCTCTGTCCCCGTCTTGGGAGATGGGCCCCGTGTGCGTGTTCTCCCCTCTTGCTTAGCCCCCCGCCTCTCCTCTCCCTGTCCTTTCCCTCTGGGTCGCCCCCCGTGTGCCGGGGTGTCGGGCTGGCTGGGGGCCCCCCCTCCGCCTCCCCATGAAAGGCGCCCCAGTGCCATTGAAAGGTGTTATTTGTTTTTCGCGGCTCCCCTGGGCCGCCTCCAAATGTCACACATTCCTGGGCCCTGAATGAATGGCTGGCGCGGGAGGCCGGCAGTAACTGGGGCCGCTCTATTTGCGCAGCACCTCGAGGTTTACAAAGTGGGAACATAAATCTCGGATGGTGTTGAGAGTTTTTCTAGGAAGCCCCTCCTAGGCCGGGGGAGCGGGAAGGGAAGGGCCCCGGAGACCTCAAGGCCATCTGGTGCTCGGGCGGGAGCCCCCGGCCCGGCCCCTGTGCTGACCCCCGGCCCGGGGAGCGAGCGTGCCCCCCCCCGCCTGTCCCTGGAAGCTCTGGCCGGGGCGCCCCGGGCGGCACCTGCAAATGTCCCTCCGTCCGTGCCTCGGGGTCCCGAGCCCTGGCCCGGGCGGCCCCCCAGAGGGGTCTCAAAGGCAGGTGAGGGGCCGAGTGGCAGGACGGACATCATCGCTGAGAACAAAGGCGCCTTGTTTGCCTCTAATCAGCGCTTCCCCCCCGAGCCTGGGAGAAATCAATAGTTTGGCATTTGTTTGGGCCGGAGCCGGAGCCGGGCCGGGAGCTGGGCCGGGCCCAGACAGATGCTGCTTTATCTCACGCGGTATCGGGCCGGGGGTGGAGGGGCTGCGGCTCGTCAAGCCTCTCCCTGAACCCCGGCCGGGGGCCTCCTCCGCCATCGGGGGGACGGGGTGGGGGTGGGGGGCTCAGCTCCGAATGACTTCATCCCTCGGTCCCGGAGCCTGCGCCCGGCTTCCCGGGCCTCCCCGAAGGTCCTCCTCTGAGCCGGGGTCCAGGGGCCACGCTCGGGGCGGGCTGGCCGGGCCTCCTTTCTGCCCTCTCCGGCCCTGGGGAGCCAGGGGGAGGCTGGAGGGAGAGAGGAGTCCTCCGGTGCCCGGTCACCGGCCTTTCCCCTTCCTGGCCTGCCCCTGGCCTGCCCTCGCCCGGCTCTCAGGTCTTCTCCCTTCTTCAGGGGTCCAGAACCCACCCCGACCTCCTGGCCCCACCACGGGCCCGTCTCAGGGAAAGACCCCGCCTTGTGGCCAGCGGCTCAGCTCCGTGACGGCCACACGGAGGAGGACCCGCCAGACGTGTCTGCGGTGCTCGAGCTGTGCCCACTGCGTCCCCGCCTCCTCCCCGGGGCCCCCGCAGGCTCGCGGGCCGCTCTTTCCTCCCTGTTTCACGGAGGAGCAGGCAGTTCGGAGAGCCGAAGGGAGCCGGAGGCGCCACTCGAACCCCTCAGTCTGCCTCGGGAGCCTCAAGGGACGCTGTCATAGCTGTGCTCATGGAAGGAGGAGAGGGGCCCGGCGGGGCCTCGGGGTCACGTCCCACAGAAGCCCCTTGAGGGCAGGAGATGTTTCCTTTTGGCCTTTGGATGCCCAACGCGCCAGAGCCCAGCCGAGAGCAGGCCTCGATCAGGCCTTGTCGGGTTGGCTTCTCGGTCACAGTGGCTCTCCCGGGGCATCAAATACCCCAGGCCCGTTTTACAGATGGAGAAATAGAGGCCTCGAGAGCTGGAGCCACCTAAGTCATGAGTGACAGAGGCAGGATCTGAACTCAGCTCTGCTGACTCCAAAGCCACCGAGTGCTCTTTCTACTGGTCAGGCTGTCTTTAAGTGGAGTCAAAACTGACCTCCTGCCCGCTGGTGCCCGGCTGTGTGCCTAGAGATGAAGCGACTTTCAGGAGCCCCAAGCCTGGGCAGGAGAGGCCTCTCCTACACATCTGTGTAACTGCCCCACTGGCCCGGGCTGACCCCCAGGGGCTCCCAAAGAGCCTCGATCAGGGTTCCCAGTCCCCAGGCTGTTGGTGTCCTCCCCTACAGAACGTGGGCCTCCAGCATGTGTCCCGACTCCCTAGACCCCGGAGACCTGAAAAGCGCCTCCTCTTCCTCCTCTTCCACTTGCTTCCTTCCCTCCCTCTCTGTCTGTCTCTCTCTCTGTCTCTCCCTCTCTCTGTCTCCTCATCTCCATCTCTGTGTGTCCTCCCCCTCCAGGCATTCCTTCTCTGGCCCAGCTTCTAGCCCGTGCTTGGGTCATTCTTCTTGGAAAGGATGGATGTCGGGCAGCCAGAAGAACCCTGGCTCTTGCCCGATCGGCCCCTTCTGTTTAGGGGTGTTGGGGCGATTCGGCCAAGGTCCTCCGGCCCAGGAGAGGCAGAGCTGGGCCGGAGCTCAGGCTCCCAGGGCTGAGCCCCTCGCCTGGTCTCTGAATGCCCTTTCCTCTGGGGAGGAGCATGCTTGGGCCGAGTCACCCACAATCCCTCTTGGGTTTTCGCCACTAGGAGATGACCAGCCTGCCAGACACGCTCTGGATTTGGAGTCTGAGGGCTTCTGATTAGCTGTGTCGCCTTGGGCAAGTCTGCTGCCCCTTCGTGCCTCTGTTTTCTCATTTCCCCTTGTCCTCAGTGGGGGAACCCAGAAGCGAGGTTTGGGGAAGTCGTGTCTCCCCAGCTCTCTGGGGGCTAGATAGAACCAAAAGAAGGTCTTTCGGGGACTCTGGAATCCGGGTTCATTCACAGCCCCTTCCAGGAGGGCCCCCCCATTCAGGCAGGGTCCAGGGAGGGAAGCGGGCGGCTGGGAGAAGGCGGGGTGGGCTGTGGGTGTGCTGGGGTGGGGGAGCTGGGCAGAGAGGAATGCTGGAAAGTTCCAGCCCCGGCCTGAGGCCAGGCGGCCCGCCGAGCTCCTGTGAAGTGTTCACTTTGTCGTGTTATTTCAGTCCGTGTGTCTGGGCCGGGGCGGAAGGGGGAGGTCTGGCTGTTCCCGGGGCCTCCTGGATGCCAGAGGGTCGTTTTTCCTCGTGTCCATCCAGGTAATTGAACCACAGAGCCTTTGATGTATGAAAGACGCCTTCTGCTTGGACCCTGTGGGCCGGCCGGGCTGGGCGGCTGCCTCAGGAAGCGCTTTGCGGTCGGGCCTGCAAACATTTGTGTGCAGAGATGACTGGTTAGCTGCTATTTGCGTGCATCGGGCAGACAGACACCCCCCTTTTCCATAGCTCGCTTCTCTGGCAGCCAACTTGGCTCGGGGAGAGGGGCTCAACGCGGGGGCCCAGAGCCGAGATCACCGAGGGCAGCCTTTGCAGAGGAGGACACTGAGGCCCGCAGCCCCCCCGGGGTGCACGGGCAGAGCCCGGCCTCGGTGCCCCCAGCCAGGGCCAGTGTCACCGAGAAGCCGGCGTGGGCATCCTCGGTGTCCTCCGCCTGGGAGACGTTCTCGTAGCGTGTCAGGTCTCCCCCGGAGGGAGACTCGGGCAGGGTGGACGAGGGAGGAAGGACCCAAGGCGAAGGGCAGCGGTGACCGGGGCCGGGAGGCACGATTGGATCCCGGGCCCTGTGTCCTCAAGGAGGGGGACCTTAACTGGGGGGCTGGGGGACAGCCCTGGCACACCCAGCTCGGCCACGTTCTTCCTCCTTCCTCCTCTTACTGTCTGGAGAACATCCGGGTCTCCCCTGGACGGCTGAGCTTCTTGCAGAGCCCTCGGCTCTCTGTAGAGTTGGGGGGCCAGAAGCAGGAGCCCCAGCCTTCCTGCGGAGGGTCTGATTTCCAGTGGGATGGCGTGATGGCACGAGTGGCGAGGAATCACGCGCTGATCGGAGCCCCCCCTCCCCCCAGAGCTGCACAAGAGTAGGCAGGGGCCCTGGCGTGCCCGCCAAGCGGGTGCTATTTTCTGGGCGTGTTGGAATGGGTGACCTCTGGGGAAAGGTGGAGCGACAGCTCGTCGGTTATAGAACTTAGCCCTTACCCAGATGGCACGAGCCAAGGGCAAAAACAGTTGCTGGCAGCACCGCAGAAGCCGGGCAGCCGAAGGCTTTGGGGTCTCGTTCTCGAGAAGGGCTCATGGGGGGCCGAGGGCGGGTAGGCCCTCGACCTGCATGTCCAGCACCGGCGCCCAATTGCCTCGTCACCTCACTGACCCATCACGGAGCCAGGCTGAGAGAGAAACGTCCACACCAGCTCTCAAGGAGCCCGTCACACGCCCTTCCTCTCGCTTGGTCTGGACCACGGCCGGCTCTGACCAAGGTCTGGGAGGGACAGAAGCCTCTGCGGCCGGCCGCCAACCTGCTCCCTCTTGATTTGCCTAATCGAACTCCCAGAGTCTGGCCCAGCCAGCCGGGCGCCCCTTTCCTTGTCCTGAATCCCCCCCCCCCAAATTAGAGCATTAAACCCTTTAAGCAGAGCTCAGTGAGCCGGTGAATCCTTGCGGCCAAAGGGAGAGGGGAAGCTGAGCTGAATCGCAGTCATTTGGCGTCCTCCAGGCCAACCCCAACAACTCTGCTCACTACAGACCTCCATCCTCGGACCCGACCCTGAGCAGGGAGCCAGGGGAGCCGAGCGAGCCATCCACAGCTTCTCCCTCGGTCACTCTGGCTCGGGCGCTGCTTGTGGGGCCGCGGGCTCGGCTGAGCTGGTGGCCACCCGGGCACCCCCTCCTCACCCAGCCTCGGTACCACCCTGTTGAACAACATTCCTCATCCACTTGGCTTTCCCTGTGTGGATGGTCAGGAGGACTTGTGACTTCCAGAAGCCGGACTGTCCTCGGGGCTGGGAACGGCCTCTCTGAGGCCGGCCCGAGCAGGAGCGGCAGGAGGTCCTCCCCATCCCCAGAGAGCTCCGTCTGTGTGGTGTGCAGTAGGGAGAGAAGAGGTTTGGGGACCCGGCCCAGCCCCCGACCCCCGGGCTTCCCAGGCAGGCCCTGTGCAGGATGTACTCAAGACGCCTGTCCAGAGCGGCTGGGAACGAACTGACCCACAAGGGAGGACGGCAGTAAAGGGCGTCTCGAGGACTTGAGGATGGGGGGGAGGAGGACAAGTGGGGGATCCTGAGCTTTGAAGGCTTTATGGCTTTGGCTAATGCCAGGATGGGGCGAGGCGCCCAAAGGGCTGGGGCACAAATAGAACAAGACAGGTGCCCTCGTGGGGCGGGCACTGAAGGCAAATCTGGGCCCGGGCTCCTCCCGAGAGAAACCTCGGGGGCTCTTAGAACACGGAACGTGGCGTGTCGGAGCTGGGCAGTGTCCCCCGTGCTTCCCCTCAGCCGCATCCTTTCTCCTCAAACCAGAGGAAGGATCTCTGGGCATCTCCTCCCGAGTCTTCCGGCAGGCAGCAGGGTGGCTGGCTCTGTCTGGGCCCCAAATAGCTCATTCACTGAGCAGAGCCGTCATTAGAGGGTTGAGCTTGGCTCTGTGTCGAGGCGAAAGTGAGTGGGAATGGGAAGGCGGCAACACCCAGTGCCCCAGATGGTGCCCTCCACCGAGGCTGGCGGGGGACCCTGCAGGAGGGGCCCGTCGCTCCAGAGGGGAGTTGCTGGAAAGACCTCGGCCCCTGGAAATGGGCTCCCATCCCAAAGGACTTGCTGGTGAGGCCCCCAAATCCCTGTGACTGGAAAGTTGGGTTCCGGGCCCCACGAGGCAGGCAGAGCTACCGTGAGCGGCAGCAGCACCACCGGACCTCTGCCAACGTGGCTTGGAGATCCTTCTCCCCCATTTCCCCATCCCCAAGAAGCAGTCCTGAGGGCTTGTGGGAGGGGGCTGTGTGTAGGTCGCCCAGGAGCTAGTGGTGGAGAGAGTATGGGTAGCCTCCTAGTCCTTGCCCTGCAGCCAGCTTGTGACGGGGCCTTCCCCTCCCTGGGCCTCAGTCTCTCCATCTATAAAATGGAGGTTTTACAAGACCTCCTGTGTTGTGACTGTGCCATGTGTAACCCAAGATGAGGCTGTCCTGCCGACTATAGGGAGAAGGGCCACTCTGCCTCTGCCTTTGCTTCCAGCCTCTCCTGATGGACTGTTAGCCGGGGCGAGGCTGGCAGCCTAGTGTCTGAGAAGGCCCATGCCCGCGGAGACCAGGATGGCCTCCGGAGTTTGACTCCAGCCCGGGCTGGTCCTCTGGTAGGTGATGCTCTGTCTCCATGGAGACCAGGTGCTTTCCTCTCATCCCAGGGGCCCAATCACCAACCCAGTAGACTGCCCTTTGCAGCTTCTCAGCCGGAAAATGGCCCGTGTGCATCTAAACCAGGCTTCTGGGCGTGTGCTTTGCTTGGCTTTAAGGAAGGAAGAGTAGCTGCTTCTCCCCACTGCCCCGTGGCACCCTCTTAGCATGGTCCCCCTTCCTTGTCTGGGGGTGCTCTGGGGGCTCAAGGCAGGCAGAGTGCCCGTGAGTTCCAGAGCTCTACACTAGCCCTGTCCCTCCAGACCTCCATGGCCACCTGCCTTTGGGCATCTCCATCTAGATGTCCCATCAACATCTCCAATTCAACTTGGCCTGAATGGGATCCCTCCTCACCCCCATCTGGCCCGTGTCTATGACCCAGAGACAATCGCCACGGCTCCCGTTCTGCCCCGAGGCTGATGCCAACTTCTTATGGCCAAGCCTCCCTCGGCACCCTCCCTGCCCCCCCCCCCACATCAGACCAAGAGAAGCCCAGGAGATCCTCTCCTCCCCTTCTCTGGCTCTAATGACACCTTATTCTTCACCGAGATTGAATGGAATTGGATCCAATGGAATGGTACTCAGAGAGCGTTCATTAGACCCGTAAGCCCTCTGCTGGGTCCTGAGGATCCAGTCAAACATAAGCTCATTCTGCCATCAAGGAGTTTACATGCTCCGGGGGGGGAGGGGGGAGATGGAAGTGGTGGGGGAGGGAATGGGCTCCCAAGGCGGCTTCCAGTCTGAAGTCTGTGACGATCACTCCTCGGCGTCTCTTCTCCTCCCTGGTGTCTTCTCTCCCCACTTGGTCCTCTCTCTCTCTCTCTCTCTGTCCTTTCCTTCCTTCTCAGCTAAACTGTCCATCTCCTGTGTCCCCTCTTCCCTGTGTCCTTGTGTCTCCCTCTCTTCAAGCCTTCCCTGTGTCTTTGGCCTCTCGTCTGGATCTCGTCTTCCCTTCCTGCCCCGTCTCTGTCCCCTGGGTCTTCTCTCCCTCGCCTCTGGCTTCCCTCTCCCTCTGGGCTTGCTCTGTCCCTTCTGGGGACATTGTCCCATATCCCCTCTTTGGGGGTGTCCTCCTGCCCGCTGGCTCTGCTGACTCCTTTTCCTTCTCTGCCTCCTTTCTCCCCATCCCTAAGCCTCTTGCTCTCTCCTCTCTCCCTTATGCTTTCTCTGGCCCACCTCTCTCCGATGGTCTCTTTCTAGCAGCAGCTCCCTCGGGCCCTTCTGACCTCCTCCTAGTCTCGGACCAGGGGTATTTCTCAAGAGGCCGACAAGCCTTGGGGAAGCCTTGCTCCTGCCTTTCAGGGTGGTTCTTTGGGAGGTGAATTCGACTTGTTCTCTTTGACCTGTGAGGATAGATGGAGGAGGAAGGAGGAGAAGGGACAGAGGCCAGTTTGGACACCAATAGAGCCTCGACCAGGGTCCAAGAGGCGATCTAGCCTGAGGCCTGCAGGAACTGGATGAGGAGCGGAAGGCCAGCAGGGCAGGGACTCGAACTCAGGACCCCTATGTTCAGGACTGCTCTTTCAACGCGTATCTATTTGTTGGGTGAACCGAGGCGTGACAATGTCTGCACTGGAAGGAACACTGGAGAGAATCCAGGCTGAAGCAGCCATTGGTCTCTGAGGAAACTGAGGCTTAGCTAGGGTGGGACTTGGGGTCCCCGACAGGATGGGGGCCCGGGTCTCCCGACTCTCTCCTGGGCTCCCCCCCTTGCACACAAGCGTCCCCTTCTCAGGGACCCTCCGAACAGAGCTCCCAAGGCTTCTCGCCCACTAGGACGTGGCTTTTTTTCTCGTTGGTGTGGGGTGATGGGGGGAATGAGGAGGGGCCGCCCCACGATGAATGAGGTGTTTGTCCTGCACCTGGAGAGGCGAGGCGAGGGGCCGAGGGGGGCGAGGTGCTGGGGCGTGCGCGGAAGGACGTGCGCCAAGCCCGCAGTCTCTGCTCTCGCAAACAGCGGCTCCTCTTGTGCCCTTTATTTGTGTTGGAGACGAGGCCGTGGAAACCCGAAGCCGCTGAAGAGAGGAGGCTTTGTGCGGCGAGGGCCGCGCAGAGAGGCCTTCCCAGTGGCAGCGTCCCCTGCTCTCTCTGGTCGGATGCCAGGGCTCCGGGGAGACTTTGCTTTGGGTTAATGACTGGGGCTCCTTGGTCCAAACGCATCAGGCCATTGGGAGTGCCCCGGATTCCAGGGCCGACTGAATGGGGATTTGTGGCTGTGTGGCTGAGCTGGGCTCTCCCCTCCCCGAGGCGGCGGGCACGCTCCCGAAATAGCGTCTCGGGCCCCCTCAGGGTCGGGGGGCGCCTTACCCCCTAGAAAGCACGGTGGGCTGGAAACAAAATAAACGACCCCAACAACCCCCAAACCCCAGATTCCTCAACGTGAAAAGCCAGAAAAGCCCTGGACAAAAGGAAACTAAGCGTCGTCTTTAAGCCTTTGCAGACTCTGGGGAGTGGGCCGGGGGGCCAGGGGGGCCCGGGCTGCTCTGGCCATTGAACAGCATCAGCATTAGCCGTGGAGCCCCGAGATGCCAGGGCCGGGGCAGGAAGGCGGGCTATGGGCAGGGAGCACAGGAGTGGCCGGGTGGCAGACAGAGCCCTGTGGGCCAGTCGAGTCCGGGGAGCCTTCTTCGTGTGTGAGCCCTTGGTCCGGCCGCCTTTCTTCTTTCTCTTTTCATGTTTTGGGTAGATATTTTCTCTTCCCAATGACATGTGACCAGGGAGCATTTGTTAAAGGACGTGGATTATGTGTCAGGCTCCGGGTAGGGCACTGAGGCAGGGAGGGAAAACGTGACCCCCTGCCCTTGGGGGGCTGGCCTCCCGGGGGGGTGGGCAAGGCAGAAAGAGCCAGCCGTGCACCAGCCAGCGGAGGCAGGGAGATGAAGAGGAGGCCGGAGCCTCTAGAAGAAAGAAGGCTGGAAGCTGGAGGTGGAGGGGATGAGGGACGGCATGCCAGGCATGCCCATCTGGCCTATACAAGAGTGGGAGACTGGACTTAGGACGGCACGCTTGGCAGGAGCCCTGGAGTGTGGAAAGCTGGGCTGGGCTTCTGTGTGTGTGTACTCAGGGGGTCCGTGCCGCCTGCCGTGCCTGCCTGACACTGTCTTCCAAGGCAGGCGCTCTCCTTGGGAGGAAGGGGCTCTACACGCTGGGACTCATGTCTAGCCCAGAGCGGGTCGAGGCCTTGGCCCCCTAGACGTGAGCCCTGGCCAGAGCCTGGGCTGCCCTTTCTCCTCGAACTCACAGCCTCCCGAGCTCCTGCGGGTGAAGCTCCCCCAGGGCGCTACGTCCTCTCGCCCGCTCGGGCCCCTGGCATCCCAAGCACCTGCCCTGTGGGCCCGAGCAGCTCAGAAAGGCAGACCCGGGAGGGGTGACAGCAAGCTCTCCTGCCCTTTGGACAGTTTAGCTGGGCCTAGCGGTCAAACTAACGGTCCTTGGCGATGCCCGCTCACTCCCCTGGCCGGCATCCTCAGCCGGAAGGAGGGCTCCCTGCTAGCTCGCGGCCATCCCTGGGACGCCTCGGCCCAGACTCCTCCCTCCCTGGCCTCCGGGTCTCCAGATTAGACTGGAAGCTCTTGGCGGGGAGGGGCCTCTTTGCCCTCGTCCCCCAGCGCTCAGCACGGTCCAGGGCCCAGAAGCACCGACGGAGTCGGGAGAAGTCATGGCTCGTCCCGTCGCTTTTTACAGGAAATCGTGCTGGTGGTGTTTTTCGGGACCGAGTACGTGGTGCGCCTGTGGTCAGCGGGGTGCCGCAGCAAGTACGTGGGCATCTGGGGACGGCTGCGCTTCGCTCGGAAGCCCATTTCCATCATCGGTGAGTAGAGCCCATCCTTGGCCGGAGCCGGCGTTGGGCAGGGGGTGTTCACTGCCCTGGGAGGACCCCTTGACGTGGGTCTTCTTTACTCCAAGGGAGCCCTCCGAAAGGCAAACGCAGACCCCAGAATGTCCAAACCAGAAGGCCCCGGCCCCGAGCAGGAGGGAAGCTGAGGCCCGCCATAGACAGACTTGCTCGTGCTCCCCCAGGGCCCATCGGGCCTCTCGTTGCCAGGCCAGAGTTTCTCTTCTTCCAGTAGGGTTCACAATGTGTGGGGATGAAGGAGGCTCGGTCCTTCCCATCGTCCTCCCCTTGCAGATGAGGAAAGGAAGGCCAAGAGCCTCCTTCACACTTGCTGACCCAGTGCCCAGGGGCCCAGGCCCGGGCCGTCCCTCAGCAGGCTGGGCCTCTACGCCCTCTCCGGCCATGCACGGTGCTCTGTCCAGCCCTGGAAGCAGGAGGCAGCTGGGCCTCTGGGCAGGGCGGAAGCTGTTCACGGTCCCTTTCTGGTGGTTTGCAGGGATGTGCCTGGAGGGCTCTGGGGGGCTGCGGCCTTCCCAGTGGCCCAATTAAAGTCACTGGAGGATTCTATGCCTGTGAAAATCTGGCTTGAGGACTGTTTGAAGCAGGGCCCCTTCTAAGGAAGAGGACCCCAGAGGCCAGCAGCCCCCCACCCCCCGGCTCCACCGGAGGGCAGTCGGGAAGGCAAAGGAAGGGCCCGGCCCCAGGTTCTAAAGGCAGAAAGTCCCCAAGCGGAGGTTCTGATCCGGACCTTCTCCCGGGCTCTTGGCCGGCCCGCCTCCGGTGGGGACAGCCCCTCTCTGTACCAGCCGGCTTCCCCCAGACGGGGCTGAGGAGTAGAGGCTTTTAAAAAATGAACCGCGACGGGGGAGCCAACCCGGGGGCACGGCTGGAGAACCTCGGGCCTCCTCCTTATACAGTAGAGGAAATGGAGGCTTATGGAGGACAGAGTGGAGATCTGGCCCAGGCCCCTTAAGCCAGAAGGCTAGAATCGTACCGCAGGCCTCGGGCCGCCCTGCTCAGGGTTTGTCCCCCCTGCCAGAGGGTCGTTTCCTTTTTTTTTCCATTCAGACAAAGCTTGAGGACAGAGACGGGGTCTTCCTCGTCGCTGCCTCCCCTCTCAGTGCCTAGCATGGGGCCTTCCAGGGAGCTAGCTCCGCCAGGGTTTGCCCTCTGAGCCTTTTCGTGCCCCGTCCCCCCCTCCAGGAACTCCCACCTAAGGGGCATTTGGGGGCTCTTCCCGGAGGAAAGCCAGCCTGGACCAGGGCTCGTGGGTGGGTCCTCCCCGGACAGACTCCTCTCAGGGATGTCGGCACCTGCTGGCCGGCAGCCCCATCCTTGGGGGACGCCTCTGGGAAAAGGAGGCGACGGAGTCAGGCTTTCCTCCTCCCCGTCTCTCCTTGGGCAGACCTCATCGTGGTGGTGGCCTCCATGATCGTGCTCTGCGTGGGCTCCAAGGGCCAGGTCTTTGCCACGTCAGCCATCAGGTAAGTCCTCCTTCCTGACTCCTCTGCCACGCCCGGGCCTCCTCCTCTGGCTGCGCCCCTTCCTGCTCCTGGGGTGGCCCCGTGCCCAGAGCCGTCCTCGCCTTGCTAGGGCAGTGGGGGGCCGTGGGGGGCCAGAAGGCTGAAAAGGGGCAAAGGCGTGGCCGACAGGGACCCCCAGCCTATGTCTGCTGCTGGTTCCTCTTCCCGGAGGCCTGGGCTTTCGGAGAACCCTTTGGGGGGATCGTGGCCCACGAGGAGCTCGAGGTTCTGGAAGGGAGAGGCCTCTGGCCGAGCCATGCGGCTGGTGACCCCGGCCTGGGCTCCCCGCCGGAATCTTGTCAAAGAAGGCGCCGCCCCGCGGCCTCCCCGGGCTTTCTCCAGGGCTTTCTCCACCTTCCCGGCAGAATGGGGGGCCGCTGCGGCCCGGCCCGGATCCGGGGGCCCTTCCTCCTGTGGGCCACGCGGAGCCCCCCGGGGGCCTGGGCCTGGGCCTCAGGAGTCTCCTCCATCCGCAGGGGCATCCGCTTCCTGCAGATTCTGCGCATGTTACACGTGGACCGCCAGGGCGGCACGTGGAGACTCCTCGGCTCGGTGGTGTTCATCCACAGGCAGGTGAGTCTCCGCCCTTGTGGGCGGGGCGGGGGAGTGTGGGAGGAGCCTCGAGTGCCCCGGGGACACGCATGCGCAGACCGTCACTCATGTGCACACGTGCTCGCCCGGGCTGTGTGGGAGGAGCCCCAGTGCCCTGCTCACATGCCCACAGACACGCTGACGCCCCCCACGACCCGCACGCTCACCCCAAAGCGCCCGGGGCAGAGCGTGGGCCCGCAGCGGTGGGAGGCCGAGCTCCAGGGCAAGGCACGAGGGGCTCCCCGGGCTGAGCCGCCTTTCCCCGGTCCGCAGGAGCTCATCACCACCTTGTACATCGGCTTCCTGGGCCTCATCTTCTCCTCCTACTTCGTGTACTTGGCCGAAAAGGACGCCGTGAACGAGTCCGGCCAGATCGAGTTTGGCAGCTACGCGGACGCCTTGTGGTGGGGCGTGGTAAGTGGCTCCCGAGGTCAGCGCCCGGCCGCCGCTCGAGGCCCCGCAGCCCGGGCTTCCCTCCTGCTCTTGGCCCGAGGCTCGTGCCCGGCCTCTTAAGCCAGCGCGTGGAGGCCAAGTGAGCTGTTTGTTGGCAAGCTGGAGAAGCGAGTGGCCCAGCCGCGCCAGCCCGGCCTGGCATGGCCCTGAGCCCAGGAGCGGGCCTGGACAGCACAGCCGTGGGCAGCAGGCCGGAGGGAGCCGGGAGCCTGGGGCTCCTCGTGGCCTTTGGTCAGCCTGGCCCGGGCCCTGGCCCAGTGGGAGCCCCGGAAGGGCAAGCCAGGCCGAAGGGCAAGCCAGGCCGGGCCGCTCCCGGGAGAGGCCAGCCGATGCCTCCGGAGCAACTGCGTCTCCCTGGGGAGAACCTGGGGGGGCTTTACAGACCGCCCCCTCCGGCCTTGATGTGGCCCAGCTAGGCCGGGCTGTCCTCAGGAAGCCACGGAGGAGTGGGCAGAAATCCAGGGTTCAACTCTGCCCTTCTCCCTGGCCCCCCACGCAAGCCCCCTTCCCTTCTCCGAGCCTTGGTGCCCCCCACCACACGCAAGGGCCCCACGGCAGAGAAGGCAGATGGCTATCGAGGGGAGCACGGAAGAGCGTGCTTATTCCTCAGCATCTCCTGTTGTGTTTCCAAACCCTGATCTCGTGCCGGGACTCGCCAGTACAATAAGGGGGAAACATTAACTCCGTCCTGGGCAAGCCACAACCCGGTCGTGGTCCTGGTCCTGGTCCTGGTCCACAAGGACGCAGGGACAAAGGACGCGGCCGTGCCGTCACGGAAAACGTCCGTCTGAGCTCTCCCCGCAGCCCGTGGGGCCTCCCTCTCCATCAAGCAGAGCGGAGAGGCCTTTCCTGTTCGGCTCCGGCCGGGCCGGGCCGTGCGGGCCCCCGAGGGTCAGCCGGGAGCCCTCCTTGGAGCAGGGGGCTGCGGGGAGGCCGGAGGGGCCTGCAGCTGCACTCTCCCAGCCCGGGCGCACAGGCGTCTCCCCCCGCTCTCCCCCTCGCCCTTGGCGCGCTCGCGTTTTGGGGAATGACAGTTTTCCGTCCGTTAATGATGGCTTCTCTGCAGCTGTCCGTGCGGGGAGCCGCTGTGGGGAGGGCCTGGCCGCTTGGATTCAGCCGAGCCATTAATTTTAGCCCTGAGTTATGGGACCTTTTCTCACTTCTTGTAAGAGGAACACCTCGGGAGAAAAGGCCGGCTGACTCCAAGCTGGATTCCATTTGGAAAAAGCGGCCAAGTGCCGACTCAGCAGCTCTGCCTGTGGCTTCCTCTGCTGGCTGACCGTGGAGCGTGACCTCCCGGCTGGGGCTGGGGTCACCCCTGAGAGGGGGGTGCCGGGAGGGCAGGGGAAGGACCTGGGTGCTTGGAAGCCCCCCTCTGCTCTTCAGAGGCTCACCCGGACCCTCAGCCTCAGTTTCTTCCTCTGTACAGTGGAGCTGCCCTTCCAGCCCTGGCACCAGGGACTTAGTGCCCTCCTTGACTCGGCCTTGTTTTCCCTTCTGCAGCCCCAGAATCTTGGGCGAGAGGCAGCCCGGCTCCCTCCGGGCTTTGACTCGGGGTCGCCCCGAAGCCCCTGAAGCTGCTGCTTCTGCCTTTCAGAGCCCGCACTGCCCTGGGGAGGGGAGAGGCGCTTGGCCAGGGTTTGGGTGGAGGCTCCGGGGTGGGGGTGTCCTCGGGAGCCCCCTTTCTCCCTCTCCCTTCACCCTTCCCCATCCAATTTGCTTCCTGGGCGCCCTGCAGGGCTTTGGAGCTGCTGGGGGGTTGGGCCCGAGCCCTGGGGCTCACAGTCTTTCCATCCGGTGCCCCACGGCACCCCCGTGCCATCGAGGTTCTGCTCTTCAGGGGCTTCAGGTTGGCTGCAGAAACTCGTCGTGCCCTGAAACATGGCCGCCCCGCAGGCCAGAGCCATCCTCATTGATCTCCCCGGGGCAGACGCCGCTTTATCCTGGAGCCCTGCCAGAAGGTGCCCCTTTTGGCCGCGCCTGGGCTGGGAGAGCGAACATCCAGGCTCCTCCTCCCCGTTTCCCAGGATGCCCTCGTCCGGGCTAGGCGGGTCCCGAGAGCCCCCCCTTTCCTCCGGTGCCCGGGGCACCTCGGGAGCCCGCAGGCTGCTCACCAGGCAGCCCCTGCTTCGTGCCCAGGGGCTCCTTTCTCGGAGGAGCTCACTGTTTCGCTCCAGTGTGCCCTTTGGGGGGCCCTGGCACCCCCAAACCCTATAGCCCTGCCAGAGAAGGATGCTGCGGGAAGATGCACGTTTTTCCCACAGGAGACGTGTAGTGGGATGGAAAGGACGCCCACTCAGGACGGGGGCACCTAGAGAAGCTGTGAGGTCCGCCCGGCTGCGGCGGCCTTCGCTCTCTCCCCTGTGGCTCTCCTCGGCTCTGGCATGCCGTGTCTGTTCTGGCCACGCAGAAGGCTGGCCTTCTATTAGGAGCCGCGGAGGCGGCGGATGGACGGGACGCAGGTGCTCAGGCTCTCCCTGGGAGGCCAGGCTCTGGGCAAAGCATTTTACAGATAGCTCAGTTTACCCTCCCAACAACTCTGGGAAGGAGGTGCCTTGAGCGTCCCCATTTTACAGATGAGGAAACGGAGGCAGACAGAGGCAAAGTGACTTGGCCAGGGTCACACAGCCAGTGAGGGAACTTGGCTAATGAGACCCCATTGAGACAGGAGCAGGCTGGGAAGAGTTCTCCGTCCTCTGCCCTGGTCGGCCCATTGTGGCGCGTCCAGAGGAGGGGGAAGCCCGGAGGCAGGACCCCAGGCGAGCTTTCCCCTTGAGGAGAGCCTGGGGCTGGGGCCGGCAACTTCAGGCCCTCGAAGGGCTCTCGTCTCTCCCGGCAGAGATGGCAGTTTTCTGCCGGTGAATCCCCGCCTTTGGCATGGGGCCTGGCACGGAGTGGGCACGCAGGACGAACGAATGGGGGCCGCGTGGCCTCGGCTGGCAGCGGCCTCTTCCCGCCTGTCCCCAGAGGACAGAACGAGGGCCAGGGGGGCAGGGATCCGATTTTCCCGTGAGCCCCCGCTGCCCCCCGGGGCCTGGATGGCCACTTGCGGGAGGCTGGGTCGAGGACCGCTGGGACCGGGTGGCCTCGAAGGCCTCCGTCGCGTCCTCGCGTGGACAGCGCAGAGACGTCCCGTTAGAGGGGAGGAAGGCTCGGCTCGGACCCCTCTTCTTGGCCCCTGGGGCTGGAGCTGCCCAGGCCAAGGCCAGCGTGCTCTGACCCCCCCGTCGCTCGGCCCTGGAGATGGAGCACGGCGGGGCCAGGGCCTGGGAGGTCCGAGCACCGTGAGACAGTTCACTTTCCCATGGTTCGGGTCTCCCAGCCTTGGCTGGCTTTGCCTCTTGGAACGGCCCAGCCCCGCCTCGGCCCCAAGGCCTGTCCAGAGCCAAACGAAACCCCAAACATCCTACACATGCTGCAAAGACGTGGCTGCTCCCTGGTGGGCTGAACGAGCGCCTCGTTGGGCCTCTCCTTCCCAGAAATTCTCCTCTCTAGGTCCAGCCCTGACCAGAACGAGGCTGTGGGTCCGGGTTTGTTTCCCGGCCCGACCCTCGCCAAGTCCCGGGCGCTCATGTGGACCTCGCCCCGCTCTCCCCCTTCAGTGGCTCCGTTCCCACCGGCCACAGGTCTGCTGTCCCCTCTGGAAGCCCAGCCTTGCCCTCGCCCCCTCCTGCCAACTTTCCCAGAGTGCCATCGTCAGCCCCTCGCCTTGGGGGTCTCCCAAGAGCGTCCTGGCTTCTCGCCAAGGTGTGTGGGGGTGCCGAGCCTCGCCCCGGGCTGCCGTGAGCCGGCCGGATGGATGGGAAGGGTCAGTGCATTGGCCAGGCGCGAGGGTGGACCCTCCTGCTTCTGGGACCACCTCCACGTCCTCCAAGTATCCCCAACCCCCTCCCAAGTGTGGCTCGGCTGCCGGCTGGCACGAGAGGCCTTTCCTGAGCTTTTCCTTTGCCCCCTGCCCACGTGCCAGCCTTCTGTGCGCCCTCACTCAGCGATTTCCTGGGATCTTGTTTTCTGTTCCCATTTCAGCGGGGATAGAAGCGGGGCTCTCTGAGGAAGGGGGCCTGCAGGGTGGCTGGCATACCGTGGGTGCCCATCGGTGCTGAGTTAATGGATTCGGTCCAGGGGGTCTCGCTTCTTTCCTTTGCTTTCTCTGAAGAAATGTTTCCCACCATGAATCAAGCCTACCCATTGATTAAGCACCTACTGTATGCCAAGTACTGGGCATACGGACGGACGCACAAAAGAAGCGTTCTGTACCCTCGAGGAGTTTATAGGCCACGCGAGGATGCAGCCTCCCCAGACGAGTCAGGGACTGGCTACAGGGAGTACCTGGAAGCCAGGGGAGGGGCTTTAGGGTCTGGTGCCTGGGGCTGTGGGGCTTTAGGGGGGTCCTGTCTCTGGGCTTTCGATGCAGTGATCACCAGGTACTGTTCAGCACTAGATGTTTGGCTCTGTGGGCCTCAGTTTCCTCATCTGGAGAATGGGGAGGGAGGGGGGGAATAACCCCTGCCCTGCCTCCCTTGGAGGCTGTAGTGAGGACACCTTGAGATGGTGGCCATGAGGAGCAGGAGTTTGGTGATGGGGCTGGACTCGCCGGTGGTACTTTCTCAGGCCCATCAGAACCATCAGAACCGGCCCGGGGCTTCCCGCTGCCCCCCTCCCCAGTCGGCTGAGGGTCCCGGCGCCTTCCCCCCAGCCCAGGCAGGCGCCGAGCCTGAGTGCTGAGCCGGATCTGGGCGGCCTCCTGGCAGCCCCCCTTCCCCTCGCCTGCAGCTGCAGAGAGCAGCAGGATTCTGGCCCATCCCGGAGGACCCGACTTCCCAAAAGGAAGAGAAAAATGCAAAACCAAGTATTTTCTCAGGAAAAGGGAGGTGGCGCTTGGCTCCCCCTTCTCCGAAGCTGGCCTGGGAAGCGGAGGCTCTGCTCTCCTCGGGGGGCAGGGGGAGAACAATGGCCGGCTGCTGTGGGCAGGGGGGTGGCCGGGGTCCCTGGCCCACAAACCTCCCAGCAGCAGCCTTTGATGTTCTGCTCCCAGGCCCCCGGCTCCCCCCTTCCCCCGTCTCTGTGTGATGTCTGTGAAGGGGCCGGGGGACGGCGGGGGCCTCGCCGGGGACGAATTGGCTCTTCCAGCTTTGCTGAAGCTGCACGTGAGCGCCTGTCCCAGGCGGCGGGCAGTGCCCACCCGCTCCGGCCCTGGCCACCCAGGAGGAGGACGAGAGGGGCCGTCGAGGCAGGCAGGCAGGGGCTGGCCTTCCCTTTGGGTCTGGCAGGAGGGAAGGAAAAAAGACCCTCGTTGAGGGAGAGTCATTTGCCAGCATCCATGCAAGGACTCTCCGTGGAGTGTCCAGAAAGGACCGAGGGCCGGTCTTGGCCGTGTCCGTGGCTTCACCCAGCCCCTGAGCTCGGGTCCCGGCAGCCAGGGGAGGAGGCGAAAACCGCCACACCACTGAGCTGGGGGCAGCCAACTCAAGGCCCCCCGAGAGGGGGGGAAGCTGGCTCGAGGCAAGGGCATCTGCGTGCCCAGCCGGGGGGTCCGTGCGAGTCCTGCGGAAGTCCCCCGAGTCTTAAGGGGAGCCCCTTGGGGTGGCCCCCTTTCTTTCACAGAGGTGGTGTGTGGAGCAGGAGGCCAGGGGGCTCAGGGCTCTGGCGTGGGCGAGGCAGGAGGCGGGAGGCAGGGCATCGAGGGCCCTTAGCCCGGCCGAGGCGTCGGAGGTGCGAGGCGCTGGAGATGCCATCTTACGGAGCCGGGCAGAGGTCCAGCAGGAGGTGGGCTGGCCCTATGAGGCTGTGGTGGGCACACGTGCTTGGTAGGGCTCGACCCTGAAGGCTGCCAGGCAGTGGGACGTCCCGGAATGGATGGCCACAGGGGTCTGGGCTTCTGCCCGGGGACTCCCCACTATGGCCCGGGCTGGCAAAGGTACTCGTTCAGGCAGGGGCGCCAGGACCGGACTGTGTGGGGCATCCCCAGTGTAGCCTGGCCCTGAGGGATGCCAAGCAGGCTAGGTTTGAGAGGGGCAGCTGCCCCCCACCTCGGGCACCCTCTCCTTCCCAGCCGTAGCCCCCAGCCCCACCGGACTCCTCACACCTGAGTGCAGGCAAAAAGGCCCTTCCCTTCTGCGAGGAGCTGCCCCCGACGCCTCGCTCTGGTGCCCCGCGGGGGGTGCTTGGGTGAGGGCCGAGGCGCCATCTGCCCCCTGGGCTCCCCGAATGGCCCCGAGGGGGGACTGAAGGCCATCGGGACCGCTGGCTCTGCCTACGGGACACTCGGGAGCGGTCAGAGCTTCCCACAGGCCTTGGGCTGCCCCCTCCCAGGACTCCGGTGCCCGCTGATGCCACGTCCTCGTCCTCTCCTTAGGTGACTGTCACCACCATTGGCTATGGAGACAAGGTCCCCCAGACCTGGATCGGGAAGACCATCGCATCTTGTTTCTCGGTCTTCGCCATCTCCTTCTTTGCCCTGCCTGCGGTACGTGACGTGACGGCGGAGCTCGGGCTCACTTTCTGGGGGAGAGCTGGGCATCCGGGAAGCCTTGCCCAGGGGAGGCCTTGGGCAGCCAGCTTCTTTCTTCTCTCCTGCAGGGCATTCTTGGCTCGGGCTTTGCCCTCAAGGTCCAGCAGAAACAGAGACAAAAGCACTTCAACCGACAGATCCCGGCTGCCGCCTCTCTCATTCAGGTAAGGCCTCCACCTGCGGGGCTGGGCCAAGAGGTAGGAGAGTCTGGCCTGAGAGTGGGAGGCCTCAGGCGGCGTCCTGGCTCTGCCCTCGCCACGCCACCGTGAGGGCCCTGGGGGCGACTGCCCTTCCCCCGCAGGCTCAGGCTCACCTGGGACGCGGGGCCTCTGCTCGTCACACGAGGGGATCCCCGACGAGGCGGCAGTTGGAGGCATCTCCCCTGGCCCAGGCTTCTCCCCTAGAGAAGGGAAGACCGCGGCATTTCCCCTTCGGGGATTCTGAGGAAACCAGGGCCAGAGCCTCGGGGAGGTCCCGCGGAGGCTGGAGAAGGGTCCGGCCGTCCCGTGTGGCTTCCTGGGCTCCCAGCTCGAGGCGGGGATTTTCACATCAGCTGGCTTCGTGGGGCCAGAGGAGATCCACCCAGGACTCGCTCTGCCCGGAACTGGGCATCTGGCCGCTGCCTTTGAGCCCTGCTAGAGAAAGCATGTAGGAAGGAGCCTGGCCTGGCGGAGCAGACAGAAGGACATTTTGGACCAAGAAAGGCTTAAAGAGCAGAGGGCCGGGCGGGAAGGGGAGAGCAGACGAGCAGGCACGGACACGCGGCCGGACTCTCCCTCTCTGAGGCCCCTATAAAAGTGGGCCCTGCCGCCGCCCTGGGGGCTGCCTGGCCAGGGCCGGAGTGGACACGCGTGCGTCCATCCCTTCGAACTCGAGGCCTTCAGAAGAGAGATGAGGCCGACAGTGGCAGCGGCGACAGTCAGAGCGGGAAGCGCGGCTCATTTGAAGGTGGAGTTTGGGCTGAAGATGAAAGGAAATGGGGTGTGAGAGGATTCGTGCGGACGGGCCTGGAGGCTGACGGGCCAGCCCAGGGCACCGAGGAGACGCCCCCCCCCCACGGTGCCCCCTGCACACGGCTACATACACATACAGGCACGCACGTGCACGCACGATGCCCGTCTCCTTGGCGCTGGGGACGAAGACCCTTCTCGATGGAGGTTGGCACTCCTTGTCCAGGCGTTTGCCTCTTTGGTAGCTGGAAGGGCTACCGAGAAGGTCCCACAGCCGGGGTGTGTCCAAGGAGAGGCTTGAACCCAGAGCTTGTCTCTTGCGAGGCCTGCTCCCACATGGGGACATCTGTAGGCACGTGCCTAGAGTAGTTCATGAGCCAGCCGCAGGGCCCTCTCCTCTCTGCGTGCCCCGAGGTCCGGGACAGAATGTCTGACGTGGGGGCGGGAGGGAGGCCCGCCGGGTCTCTGCCCCCTCCCCATTCCACGCTGGTAGGACACACCCCGGGGTGGACGGTGGGAGCCCAGGCAGCCCAGAGGGCATTGGCAGAAGGAGAAGAAGGGGAAGAGAGAGGGCAGCCGGAATGGTCGCTAGACTCTGACGGGGTGGGAATCTCCCCTCTGCCAGGCCTTCATTCTCTGTCTCGCTTTCCCCAGTTCCCGGGCACTGCTCAGGGCCCAGTTAAGCTGGGATTGGATTAGGAGGAGGCTGGGGAGAGGGTGTCGGGAGCCTGGTGCCCTTCTCCTCGCATGGGCGGCCGGGGCAGAGCGCTCTTATTTAGAGGGGAGAGTCCAAGCTGAAGGCTGGGCACCTGGCCCACGTGTGGCTGCCTCCTCCTCCTCCTCCTCCTCCTCCTCCTTTTCCTCCTCCTCTTCCTCCTTCTCCTCCTCTTCCTCCTCCTCCT
>NC_058135.1:296750246-296769532 GCF_016433145.1 Gracilinanus agilis | reverse complement strand
GGGGGGTCGGCCTGGTGGCCCTCGTGGTTCAGGGGACAGACGGGCGGCCGAGATGCAGCCGGATGGCATCGAGGGTAGCCCGGAGGGGCGTCTCTGTCCGCCTCCATCCGGAGGAGCAGGGCAGCAAAGGGATCTCCCTGCTCACGGTTTGCCTGGGTTTGGGGGGTGCCACGGCCAGGCCACTTGTGAGACAATCAGAGCCTTGGCTTTTGGGGTGCAGGACAGGACAGGGCACAGCTTGGCTCCAGAAGGAAGCTCTGGTTGTTTAAATGGGGGGGCTGGAGCCTGTGTCTCGCTTCTGGTGGGAACTGGACGTCGTCCTAGATAGACTTTGGCTTGGGGTGGACGCAGAGGCAGGGGCCGGGCTGCTACTCTGGGCTGCCCTGAGTGGCCCTCCTGGCCGGCCTTGATTTCCCCTCTTTCCTTTCTTCCTCCGTGGCTGCCAAGGAGCCTCTTCTCCCCCCAAAATCTTCTAAGCCTGCAGGCCCAACAGGCAGGATCAGCAGGCCTGGATGGTAGGTGGCAGCTCGCAGGGTCTTTGTGGGGGGGCAGCCCAGGCACATCTGCTCCCCCCTCTGTTCTCTGTCTCACGCTGATGGCTGACGGCCCGAAGTCCCGGGACAAAGAGTCTCTCCCAGCACCGGGCTCAGTGGCCCGGCCTGCCTCCTGCCTAAGTGAGGCCCAAACAAATCCAGTTTGTCTTTAGAACCAGAACTTGGTGACGAGGCCTGCTAGCAGGCTCCAGGCTTCACCTCCCTGCCCGCTGCTGCCCGCCGGACTCCTCCCACACAGGGCCGTTGTCTGGACAAATGCCCGGAGCCCCCCCCCCTCATTCGTGGCTCCCCCCTTCTCCCCATGCAAATGACGTGTTAGAAACAGCTGATGGGCGGCCCTCGCTGTTTGCCAGGAAAGAAGAATCCCCCGCGCGGGGCCGAATGAGGAACAGGCCGGCGGACGTCTGGCCATTCACACTCTCCGGACTTATGGAGTCGTCAGTAGTGCTGATGGCGTGTTAACGATGCCAGAAATACGGACCGGGCCGGCCCGCCTTGGGGACCTGAGCGTCCCCCTTGCTGGCTCGCCATCGGGTTTCTGTTGTCAGTCGGGCCGTGGGACGGAGGCTCCTTAATGGCAGTCGCCGCCTGTGCTGGGGGACGCCCGCGGTCTGCCAGCCTGTCTCGGGGTCGCCCGAGCGCCGTGCCTGGCACGAGCCCTTAATCATGGCTTGGGACTGACCGGCAGGCCTGGCCCTTGGGGATGGCCTGACCATCCAAGGAGGAAGGAGGAGGAAGCCAAAGGGCAGCTTCTCTGGCTCTTTGTGGCCCAGGATAGCACTCATGATGCTGCCATCTTGGTTTGGGGATGGGATATCGGCTCCCCTTTGGGAAGGAGTGGCTAGCGTGTACTTCTGTGCAGGCTGCCGGGGCTGATGGGCTCCCGAATGGAGGGAGTTGGGGTCTCAGGAGGACCCCCACTAGCCCTGAGGGGCCTCTGGGTGCCAGCTTGGCCAGCTCTGTTCCCACAGAGCTCGGGGCGCTAAGAGGAGTATTCTTTTGTCCAAGTCCACGTCAGAGAGTCAGTTAATAAACATCTATTACGTGTGCCTACTACGTGCCAGGCACGGGCTCTCTTCAGAAGTGGGGGGCCCACACGAGCGCCAAGCTCCAGCGATTCTGGCCCTGCCCAAGAATAGACCTCGGATGTGCCTCCGTGTCCTCGTCCGCCACTTTGGGCCCAAGATCTCGGCCTGTCCTGAAGCCAACTCTCACCTGTAGAGGCGCCCCGATAGGGTGGGAGAGAATCAGGATTTGGAATGGGGGGCCATGCTCGGAGCCTGGCTCGTCCTGGCCATTAGGAAGGGCAAAGTGTCACGTGCTCACGTGGGGGCCTGGAGAGAGGCCTGCCGGCCCTCGGGGCCCAGAAGCTCAGACTCGTCCGGCCTGTGCGCCGCCGGGCACGTCCCCTTTCTCTCTGGGCCCGCGTTCTCCCGGGCCGTGCTGGGACAAGATGGACGTCAGAGAGCCCCCCGCTCCTTTCTGGCTCGGGCCCTCACTGCCCCCGACGAGGTGGACTGCTGCGACGGTGGCCGGAAAGCTTCGGAAGGCTGTCGGGGTCACTGCGAAGTGCCGCTAACACAGACCACATGGCCCTTCCTCCTGGGACAGGCAGGGCTGTTTCCGGGGGAGTCTGGCCTCCCTGTTCAGACATTTTTCCTCGGTGATTGGCAAATTCTTCCCATGTCAACCTGCCTCTGACTGTCACACTCGTGTAAAAGCTGTCAGGATGAGCCTGACCGTGTGGCCGGCTCCCAAATGGAGACCATGCCTCAGGCCCGGGCCCTCGGCCAGGACCAACGCCAGGGGGCCCTTCCTGGACTGGGCTTCCTGCTGCCTTTCCCCCTCATTATGTGTGTCTGAGTGGAGGATGAAGGCCAGCCTCGCGGCCCGGCTTGCCGGCTCCCAGGCTCGTGCCACGGACCGTTAAAGTCATTTGGACCCAAAGCCTTTCCCTGGCTCTGGTCTGCTTCTCCCCTTGGTCGGAAAGCCCGTCCGGCAGGGGCCGCCCGAGGCGGAGGGCCCTCCTGCCCGACAGGCCCCTCATTTTCCAGAAGCAGAAACTGAGGCCCGTCCCGACAGTGCCTCCGCAGCCTGGGTTCGGCCCTTTCCCACCCCGGCCCCCCGGCCCGTTTTCCATTTCCCAGACTCCCAGGGCCTCGGCCACAGCTTGCTTTGATGCCTAAGCCCATTGCCTGGAAGGGGCCACGTTTTCTGAGAGAGCTTTCCTTGGGGAGAAAGAGCGAGGCTGTGTGCGTGGGAGCGGGGGCCCGAGGCAGATGTGGGGCTTAGGGAGTGGGGCCCCCCGGGGCCAGCTTCTCCAGGCTGACGCATGTAACTCATTTCCCCATTAAGAGTTCTGAAAGCATCTGGAGACACTTGGCAGCCTCCTTCCTCCCCCCGGCTTTGATGCTCGTGTGAGGTGGGGAGCGGAGCGCTCCTCGGTGAGAAGACGCAACAGGAAGAGGGTCTCTAAGGAGGGGGCTTCTGTCCCCCCGCCGGACTTTGTCCTCGAATCCGGGGGCCGTGCGGATCCCAGCCTTCATCCTGCCCTTGTCCAGGGGGCTCAGCTTGGCGATTGCCACCTCCAGAGGCACTGGAGCTGTGGGGCACGGGGGTGCCACCCTGGGCCCCGCTTTCCTCACTGCCTGAGCTCTGGGCCCAGTGCCTCGGGGCCTCCCCCAGATCTGGTCTGCCCCCTTCTTCATGATTTCCTTCACCTCCTATTGGGGTGGGGGCGGGTCTCTTCTGCCCTTTTTCCTCCTGGTAGCTTCCTCAGGGTCACCCAAGCAGCCGGGCAGCCCCTGCGGGTTTTCCCTGAAGCGCCGTGCTCGTGTGTGTGTCCGCGTGGCTCTGGGTCACCCTTTCTTGGGTACGAAATGTCTCTGGCCTCACGGTCAGCGTGCCGGGTAGGTGGGGCCACCCCTTCATGGTCCTGGTCCCAGGCCGGTGCTTCCCCCTCCGCCCCTTTGCTCCCGCTGCCTGCCTCGTGGCTGGAACGCCGGCCATCCCACCGGGTTCTATTCCCGCCCGGTCCCCGGGTCTCGGCCTTCCCCGCAAGAGAGAATGAGCTCCTTCGTCCGAGGTTTGGCCGGGATCAAGGGACCCCCAGAGGGAGCCGACGGGCTTGCTAGGACCGCCCTGACTCAGGGCCCTCCAGGATGCTGAAGGCCAAGCTCCGGCCTGGACTTGGGGGGTTCCGCTCTCTTCTGTGTTCAGACAGTCTGCGCGCTGCGCGGCCCAGCTCTGGGCTCCTCCTCCCGTGCCGGTGCCTCGCTCACTCGTTCCGGAGCCAGGCTGGGCTTCCTCTGGCCGGCAGCCCCAGCGTCCGCCAGGGCAGAGAGTGGTTCTGGGGGTCATTGCCTCGTTCTCCGTGTTTGCTCCGTCCCCTCTGAGGGGGTCGTGCCTTCTCTCTGGTGTCTGCCCTCCTCGGCCCCCCGCATCATCCCATCTGCGCTCCTTCCTCCCCCGGGGCCAACCCGCACTGTCCATGCGCCGGACGAGCTCTCAGTGGTCCGTAGGACGGAGGGGCGAACAAGCAAGCAAAGACGACAGCCGATAGGGGTGGCCGGGGCAGGAATCGGAGGATGCCCGGAGAAGGTGCCCACGCTGAGGGCCTAAACACGGGCATGAGCCCTGCAAGCGGGGCACGACTGCAAAACCGTGACCAGAAGCGGTCAGAGGCGCCGAGTACGTTCAGCCTGGTGCAGAGCAGCCCCAAGGGTGGGGGCGAGTGAGGGCCGAGCACCGAAGCCGGGGAGCCTGCCTAGGCCGGGGGGCTCTGGCACGGGCCCCGTGAGGGGGTCTAGGCCGGCCTCTGTGCCGCTGAGCTCTCTTCTGGCTGAGGCTCTGGGAGCGGATGGGGAACTGCTGACCGCTTGGAGCAGGGGCGCCGGGGGGGGGGCCTGGGGGCGCAGAGGGGAGCTGGAGGGGGCATCCGAGACCGTCTCGCTCAGACTCCTCCTTTTCCAGAGGGGGAACCGGAGGCCCAGACAGAGATTACGTGGCGGACCCTGGGCCACGGGGCCCTCGCACGCTGTCCCCAGGCTGCAGCCACGGAGAATCCTAGATCGTTGGGGGGCAGAGTGGGGTCACGGGCAGCCAGCTGGCCTCCATCGGGAAGGCCTCAGGTCAGATTCCAGGCACACGTTGGCTACGAGACCTCCAAAAGGCAGCTCGTCCCTCCATGGCGCGATGTGTGCACTGCTGAGGAAGGGCCGATATGCATCGTGTGTGTGAGCGTGTGTATCTGTGTGAGAGCATTGTGAGTGTGTAGTACGTGTGTGAATGAGAGCGTGTGTGAATATGTGTGTGAATGAGAGCGTGTGTGAATATGTGAGTGAGCATGTGTGTGAAAGTGTGTGTGAGAGCATGTGTGAATGTGTATGTGAGTGTGTATCTGTGAGAACATTGTGAGTGTGTAATACATGTGTGTGCGAGAACATGTGTGAATATGTGTGGGTGAGCATGTGTGTGAGAGAGCATTGTGTGTGGTGCGTGTGTGAGAACATATGTGACCATGTGTGTGAATGAGCATGTGTGTGAGTGTGTGTGTGAGAGCATTGTGAAAGTGTATGTATGTGTGTGAGTGAGCATTGTATGTGAGTGTGTATGTGCGTGAGAGCATTGTGTGTAGTGTGTGTGAGCATGTGTATGCGTGTGAGAGCATTGTGTGTAGTGTGTGTGTGTGTGTGAGCGTGTGCTTGAGTGTGTATGTGAATGTGTGTGCGTGTGAGTGGGCGCTCTTCTCCCTCCCTGTAGAGGCTCTTCCCCAGGGAGCTCTCGGTTCCATCCCCCCCAAATCCCAGATCTTGACGTGGCGGAGTAGCTTTGGGGGAGCCCTGGCCGAACAGGCCCGTTGGAGAGCCGAGCCACAGTGGGAGGGAAGAGGGAAGAGGGGTGCCCTTTCGGGGCCCGCTGTCCAGGCCTGCCCCCCCATTGGCAGTCAGGAGAAGGAAGAGGTCCTGAGCCTGGGGCTGGGGGGCTCAGCCAGAGGCCAGGAGGAGGGCGGGGGTGCTCGCGCGGGCCGGGGAGAGGATGAGCTCAGGCTGGAACGCGCCCCCGCCAGATGAGGTCTCTGTTTCCTGAGGAGGGGGTGGATGGAATCCAGAACCTCGGGCCGACCCCACCGGTGACGGCGTTCACATCGGGCTGGGCCTCCCTCCCCGGGAAAGTGTGGCCCTGCAGACTGTCAGGAATGAGAGGCGGCCTGCCTTTCGTCCTCGAGGGGGGCTGTTCTGTGTCTGAGGCGCAGGGATCGCCAGCTGCCCTTCAGAGGGGCTCGCGGGGGGCTGGGGCCTTGCCACGCTCGGCGTGTTCCCTTCAGCCTCCTTTTAGGCTTTTAATCTCTTGGCTGCTTTGCCAATCACGCTTTTCCTGGGGATTTGGAAAGCCTCCAGCTCCCTCCGTCCTTGGAGCCCCCGGCTTGTTCCCCCTTCCTTCCTTCCAGGCTCCCCAGTTCCTCTGGGGCAGCAGAGGAAGGCTGGACCCTGAGGTTGGGCTCGGGCCCTCCATTTGTCTGAGAGTCTCATCCTGTTGGGCCGAGGGTCCAGGCTTGGGAGATCGTGTGGCCCCCATGCGAAGAGCCCTCCCCGTGAAGGGCCTAGTGGGGGTTCTAGTGGGGGACGCTGGGTTACTGCCTGGGGCGGGAGAGCAGAGGGTTGCTGAGAGCTGCCCAGGGACCTTCTCCCTCCGTGCGCCTCGTAGGTGTGGAAAGGCCAAGCAGGTGACCGGAGCCCCGAGGAGGCCTCCTGCCCCCTGCACGCCTCCCTGCACACCTCCCTGCACACGTACACGGACACACACGCTCACTCCTCTTCTGAATCCCCCCATTTGTGTGGAGGAGCGCACCCCTAGCCGGGCATCCTGGCCCTCGGCCCCCCCAGGGACTCCTCGCCGCCCTCTCCGGGCAGCGCAGCTTCCCTCCTCAGGCGCCTCTCTGGCTCACGGAGCTGCCGCGGGGATTCCCTGGCGCCCGAAGACAGTGAAAGCTCCCCCAGACTCCCCCCGAGCCGGGCAGCATTCGCTCCCTCGCTGCCTTCCTTCCCCAGGATGCTCCCTTCGCTCCCTCGCTGCCTTTGCCCAGACTTCTTTTCCTCCTCGCTCGCCCCTTGACTTCCCGGCCAAGCTCCTGTCGGGGGGCGCTTCCTCCCGGAGGCCTTTCCTGGCCGCTGCTCCCACTAGGACACCCTAAGGGGGGCCCTTGGGGAAGGCCTTGGGAGACGGATGGGGCGATTTGGGGCCAGCACTGAAAGGAGAGAGACCAGAGGCTCCTCGAGGGCAGGGGCTGTGAGTGCGTCTAGCTGGGGAGGGGGCCTGGCGTGTGGGCAGCGCCCTCACGGGCCTCCCCCCTTCTTCTTTGTGCCCAGTGAAGAAGAGCCCGTCCTCGCTGGAGGTCAATCCCGGCCACTTCCTGAGGACCAACAGCTTTGCCGAGGACCTCGATCTGGAAGGGGAGACGCTGCTGGCCCCCATCACACACGTCTCTCAGTAAGTGCCCGGCTGCGCGTCTGTCTGTCTGTCTGTCTGTCGCTGATTGGGGTGGGGGAGGGGCTGGCGAGGGGAACGGACTGACCCTTTGTCTGGCCCAAGGGGGCCCCTGCCGTGGGCCCGGGGAGTGGAGCGCCTCGTGGCCTTGGTCTGAAAGTTTGCTGAAGTTCAGTCCTCCTGGCCTGGCCTTCTCTCCTCGTGTGCCCTGGGGGCTGGGGGCGTGCTTTCTGCCCCCCTCAGTCCTGGGGACAGGCCCGAGGCTGGGAGGGGACCTGCTCAGCAGGAGCTGCCCTTGGAAAGCTCGACTTCTCTGGTTCCTTCTTGGTTTTACCCCCGTTCGCCGGGGCAGCGATGGGAAGGCCCCGGCCCGGGGCCAGACTCCCCCCCACCCCGGTTCTCCTGGGTCGCCTGGTTAATAGTGTCAGCCGACAAGTGGGCGAGCGCCCATCCTCGGGGAGGGGACTGGCGTGATCTGGGAGCCGTCCTCAGGGAAGTGGCTCTAGCTTGCAGATAGCCCCTGCGGACACCGCCGGCCCATCCACCCAGTGAGCCTGGGAGCCCTCGGGCCGGTGAGGTGGACACGGGCCTGGGGCTTGGCCTGGGGGGGGCACAGGCATGAGGCCTGCCTCGAGGGCATCAGCGTGGATGCCAAGGCCTGCCCGTGCCAGGGCCTGCCCTCTGGGGAGCCAGTCAGGCCCATCCCCTCCTCCAGCCGCAGAGCAGAGCTTGGGGCGCTGCCGTGGGGGTGAAGGGCTCCCCTGGCCGGAGCCTGAGGCAGGGGCATCCCGGGCCTGCCTGCTTTCCCTTTGTCTCCGGGCGGGGCAGTTTGTGCTGTTCCCTTCAAGCATCGCCTCCTTCCCCCCCTCGCCCTTACCAGTCCCCAGGCGGCCCGATCTCGGCTGGGCCTCTCTTTACTCCCCCAGGGGGGTCCCTCACCCAAGAGCTGCCCCTTCCTCAGCCAGCGCCGCTGCCCCAGGGCCCAGCCGCCCTCTCCGGGCTCCGCGAGGCCTCGAGAGCTTCCCCCCCTTCGCCTGGGCCTGTTGGAGGAAGCGAGCCTGAGGCTGGCGGAGGGAGCTGCGCAAAGGGCCTCCCTCATGTCCGGGCCCAGGCGGTGCCTCGGTGCGCTGGCCCGGTCCAAGCCCGCCCGTCCTCCTCCTCTTGCTCGAATGCTCGTTCCCGGGGAAGCTCCCTCTGGGGAGAGAAAGTGGGGCCCGGCCGAAGGCGCCCCGCAAGACAGAAGCGCCCAGCTTCCTCAGCCCGAGGTCCTGCAGGGGCCGGCGGCGCAGGGCCGCTTAGCTCTCGTCCCCCCCCCCCGGGGGGCCTCCGTGTCCTCTTCTGTAAAACGGGCGACGGTGCCATCCTTCATGCCGCCCCTCTTGTCGGAGGGGTGCGGGCAAGGGCCTTGTTTTATGGGAGAGTAAAGACTCGGGGTGCAAAGAGGGCGGGAGAGGAGTGAAGCAGAGCCTGCCTGGGGGGCCTGCCCAGAAAGGGGGTCCGGTGGGGGCGGGCTGACAGGCCACGGAGGAGATGGCGGAGAAGAGGGCGCACCCTGGTGTCAGACTGGGAGCAGGGGAGGTCCGAGCCAGGCCGGGCTGTGGACAGAGGCAGGCTTCCCTGGCCCGAGTGGGGGCTCTGGGTTCTCGGGGCTCTTCCTGGGATAGTCTTGGAGCGGGAGAACCCCCTCCTCACAGGGTCTGCTCTGGGGCAAAGAGGAGCCCGGCTCCCCTGGGTGGGAGGAAGCGGAGGGACGAAGGCTCAGCCCGGGGCTGGACGACGGGGAAGAAGCACAGCTCTGCCCTGCCCCCCAGTGGGCTCCCCCAGAAAGACCCGAGGGGGCTGCCTGCCTTTCTGCCCCTGCGGCGGGGTGACCGGAGAAGACATTTCCCCGGTTTCTCCCTCTGCAAAGTGGGGGCGCCTCCTCCCTTCGCCGGGGCGGGGGCCTCCGGAGCCGTGACTTCTGGGAGACCTTCGCAGGCCCCCCCGGCTGGAAAATCCTCGTCTGGAAGCGTTTCCACTTGGGCTTCTGGCCCCTGACCGAGGCTGCTGGCCCTCCGCTAGTTTCCATCCCGATGTTGACTCTCCCCAGAACTGCTGAAGGCAGATATTATACGGGACCAGCCCGGCAGTCTGGCTTTGCGAAGCCGCGGAGCCGCGGGCACGAGCCAAGGGAAACTTTGGCTTTCTCGGGACGTGACACGGGGAGACTCTGAGCCATGGAAAATGTTTCTTGGGGAAACCTGAGCCGGGCGCACAAACGCTCTTTCACAAGGTGTTTGGAAAAATCCAGAGTGTGCACAGGTGGGAGCCGGGCCCCCCCGCCCCCCGCCCGCCGGAGCCACTCGCACAAACCAGGATTCGGGGACAGCCGGGGACCCCTGCTGGGACCCTGCCCTCAGGGGGCTTCCCCCTCCCAAGGGCCCGGACGGCTGGGACAAAGAGGGCCTCCAGAATGGGGGGATCGAGGCCAGGCAGGCAGTGAGGGGAGTCGGGGCGAGGGCACCCCCTCACCCACTTGGGTGCTCCCCTCTGGGCGAGAGCAGGACCGACCTAGGGCTGAGAGAGGGTGGCGTCCCCGCGCCGGAGGCGGACGGAAGGCAGGCCCAGGTCCGTGGGGCCCATTTCCTGAGCTGCAGCCCTTTGACCTCGGCCTTTTCCTGCTGGTGTCCTGGCCGGCCCGCAGCCTCCTCGCCGGGACGGACCGGCGTTCATACTGTTCTAGAAAGATGGTTCCCTTTTCGAGTCTCGCCCCCGTGAAGCCTGAGAAAATATTGCTTTTGTGTCTTTTGCTTTCAAGTGGTGAAGGCTGAGGCCGAGTCCCGCTGGCCCTGGGACGGCTGAGGGAGAGGCCCGGCCTGCGGTGGGCCCAGCAGCGGGAGGGCTGGTGAGCCACAGAGTTATCTCGGTCCTCCCGGCGCACCTGTTCCTTGTGTTCCGCATGGGGAAGCCCCCGCCCAGGCCGCTCCCCCACCTCTCCCGTGAATCCCCAGGGGAAGCCTTCGTGCCTTTCTCCCGCCATCCTGCGGAGGCCAAAGCGTGCCCTCTGGAGGAAGGCCAGGGTCCCCCCCGCCCCGATCCGCTTCTGCTGCCCACGGCACCCTGGGGAGCCTCGGTGCCTCCTTCTGTAGAACAAATGGGCCGTTTCACCCCACTCCCACCGAGATCCCACGGGCTGCCCTTTGAGCGCGGCTGGCCTCAGCGTCTCAGGGAGCACCTAAACTCTCGGAGGAGGGGGCTTCCCTGTGCTTGGCTCTGAGCCCACGCCTAGGTTCAGGCCGGGGCCCAGGAGTGACGTCCAGGACTTCAGCCGCTCGCTGAAGGATGGCTGGCTGGCTGAGTGGACAATGGATGGGTGGATGGACAGACGGATGGACGGCCTTGCCTCCTGGTCTTCTTTCTGAGGTCGTGGGCAGTGGCTTCCTCTAGGTCATCCTGGAGAAGATGCTGACCCAGGAAGTCTGTGCTTATCTCTAGGGATCTCTGGGGAGGGAGGGATGCCTCTGGTGGGGTGAGTCTGCCCATGAGGGTCAGACAGGTTGGACTTGCCGTCCCAGGAGCCCGTCTAGCTCTGATCTTCTGGGTTCAGGCAGTTGGAGGTCCTCTGAGGCAGCCCCTTCACTTTTCACCTAAAGAAACTGAGACCTGGGGCGGGGAGGGCCTGTCCCAGCCCACACAGCCACGGCGGGCTCTTTGCTGCCTGACACATGGGGCCATCTTGGAATCTGGAGGAAACTGGGATGAGGCTTTGCTTGAAACCATCAGGAAGTCCCTTGGGCTTGGCAGAGGACTCGGGGTGCAGCCTCTGGGTCTGGGAGGGCGCCAGGGCCCCGCAGGCAGGGACAATTCCTCTGGGGTCCTCGTATGCCCAGTGGCCAGCAGAGAGCCCAGCAAGAAGAGGGGACCCAGTCGAAGTGGGGCTTAGAAGGACGAAGAGGAAAGAATAGAAGGGCAAGAAGAGAGCCACGACTGCTGAATTCAGAGGAAGGAGACGTGACTGAGTCGAGGGATCTGTGGGAAGGCCGTTGGCCCTGAGCTGGCCCTTGGAGAGTGGGCAGGAGAGGAGGGAAGGCCAGTCAAGCCAGGATGGCATGTCCCGGACTTGGGGCTCTGGAGAGAGCTGTGATCTGGCCCTCCAGGTTGGTGTCCTGAGGGTCCCCGGAAGAGCAGGGAGATGGGCTTCAGCTCTCAGCCCCTGGGCCAGGGTAGGGCCAGCGGTGGGGCCGGGGTCCCGAGGTGGGGGGCTGCTGCCCGTCCATCCTCATTGCTCAGGGCTCCCGTGGCTGTCCGCGCGTTCACCTTTGGACAGGGGGGCCAGTGAGGGGGGAATGGCCTTCCTTCTGCCTTTGCGCTCACCACGGACGGCACATTCCTGCATCTCTCGGAGGGAGCTGGTCTGGATCATGATTGATGTCCAGTAATTAAACTTGAATCCAGCTGCTTCACGAGTCCAACAGCTCCGAGCTCAGGGGATGGAACAACAATGAGCAGGTCCCACTCCTGGGCTCTGCGAGCAGGGGTTGCTTTGGAGACGGAGTCTGGCAGAAATGCGTGCCCCTTTTGGGGGGCAGTCGGGGAGCGGGCTGGGGCTGGGGAGGGGGCGGCCAGGAGAGCACCCCTCTTCCCCTGCTCACCCCCCCAAGTTGGGATTTTTCTTCAGGGTTTCGCTGATGTGAGCTGTATTATCATCCTGGTCCCAGGCCAGAATTAAAATTAAAAACATAAATAAAGCGACATTTTGTTTCTATTAGGGGGCTCTCCCACCCCCCGTGCATGGGGAAGAGTGAGATAATTGCATTGTTTAGAGCTTTGAGTGTCTCGGGGGGCGGGCTGAGCCCCTGTTGTTCTGGGGTGTGTTCAAAACGAGGGATTTGAGGAGAAGGAGAGAAGAACGTGGAGCACAGCTGTGAATTACTCTCTGACATCTCGAGGGTCCTGGTAACATGATTGCAGGATGACATCGACAGCAAGCTGCAGCTGGGGGCTATTCGGGGCCAGGCTCCTCTCCTCCCGGCCCACCGGATGAGAACAAGCTCCCGCCTAACCCCGTTTTCCCCCCACCCAGGTTTCCTCGTACCCCACACTCCCCGCGTGTGCCTTCCCAACATCTCCCCAGCTTCTAGGCTCTCCCAGGCCTCACCTCTCCCCTTCAGGAAGCCCTGGGGTCCCTTCCCCACACCAGTCCTTCCCGGCCTTCTCACATCATGGCGTCCTCTGTCCCTGTCCTTTTGGAGGTCCAGTCCAGCCTCCTCCGCAGGACGGGCTTTCACAGAGATGTTTGGGTGGCTTGAGGAGGTGGAAAGTTGGGGACCAGCATCAGTCCTCGGGCAGGTATCCTGTCTGCAGCCAGACTGTCCTCCCCACCAAATGCGTCTGTTCCCCGGGGGACGTGGCAGAGCCAGCCAAGGAAAAGGCTCCTCCACACAAGCTTCTGTCAGCCCAGGTACGGCGCCCGCAGAGCTGGGCCCTCGACTCACGTCCTAGGAGAGCATCGGAAATGCAGAGAGATCAGAGTACCAAAAGTCTTAGACCATATCACATGGAACGTTGCGTAGAACCCGGAAGCCGGAATGTCAGAACCGGAAAAGAACTCCCAGCACGAACTCTCGTAGCTCTTACAACACTGAAGATGGAATGTCAGAACTGGGCGTGCCCTTCAACATGGATTCTCCGAATTCGGATGGACATCAGAACGTAGACTGCAGAATGGCAATGAAGAGAGACCTTGCAGAGGGGTGTTTTGGAACGGGGAGAGACCCAAGAACACGTCACTTTGCACGTTAGCGCCGTGGTGGTCTTAGAACAGAGAGCAAGAAATGTCATGTTGGGAAAGACTGTAGAACGCAGAAGATGGAATGTGAGGGCTAGGAAAGAACTCAGAACAAGGAATATTGAATGTGAAAATCAGGAGGGAATCTAGAACGTGGAATGTGGGAGCTGGGAGGCAACTTGCCGCAGGAAAGGCCAGGTCTGGGAAGGACGTTGCCAAGGAAATGTCGGAGCTCGGAGAGAACTTGGGAGATAGGACAAAGCATCTCAGATCTAAAACACAGATCATGGAATGAGTGATCTGGAGAGACCTGAGAGCACAGAATAGGGACTGCTAGAGCTAAGAAAAACCTTTGAACGCGCAATGTCAGACCCGAGAAAGACTTCAAAACATAGAACGTGGAAAGCCAGCGTTTAATATAGACCTTAGAACACAGAACATAGAGTGCTAGAGCGGGAAGAGACCTTCGAACGCTGACCATGGAATGTCAGAAAGAGAAGAAAATTCACAACCTGGAATATTAGAACTGGCAGAGACGTTTTCCAAATAGGACAAGAAGGTCAGAGCTTGGATAGACCTTAGAACATAGACCAAAGATCCAGATGGTCTGGAAGGAACCTACAACACAGAATGTTGGATGTGAGAGAAACATTGGAACGTAGAACGCAGTGTCAGAGCTGAGAAGGGTCTTAGAACATAGAATATGGAATGCCAAAAGCATGAGAAAGCTCACAGCGTGGAATTTCAAAGCTACAAGAGACATTAGAACATAGAACACGGAATACCACAAGTGGGAGAGACTTCAGAACATGGACTGTGGAATATCAGAACTGGGAGAAAACTTAGAACATAGAATGTGGCATGTCAGAGCAAGAAGGGGCCTTAGAATACGGAAACCCAGAGTAGAGAAGAACCCTAGAACACAGAACATGGAATGGCAAAGCTGGGAGGGACAGAATGTCAGGCCTGAGGAGGCCTTAGAAGATGGGCCACAAAATATCGGCGCTGGGAGAAACCTTACAAGAGGGAAAGTTGGGTTAGTCCTCAGGACACCCGGTGTGAAATGTCCGAGCTGGGAGGGACCTTGGAACCTGGAATGTGGAACGTCTGAACTGGGAGAGATCTTACAATAGGGAATGTCAGAGCGGAGGAAGAACTTAGAACATAGAATGTGGAATGTCAGAACTGGGAGGGACCTTAGAACCCAGAACAGGAGCGCTTGGACAGAACATTGACCTGGAATCCAGGGAGTTTCCCGAGGCCATAGGAGGACCCGAGTGCCCTGACCAAGCCAGCTGTGCCCATCAAGCAGACAGTTTGGGGGTGGGGGTGGGGGGTCTGGATGTTCCGCCCCAGCTAGAAGAGGCCGTGAAGAGGATCTGTCCAGGCTCTGTCTGAGCCCTCCTTAGCACTCGAGGCCCTGCTTGTGGCCAGTGTGGCTGGGAGGTCCCACACAAGTCCTTGAGCATTGTAGATGCTTGACCGGAGAGTTGGAGAAATGGCGAGGACTGGCGAGGCCAGGACCTTCCTGGGAGTGGGGAGGGGGTGACCCGGCCCCCCTGCATCCTCCCAGCTCCTGAGCCCAGAGCAGCGGCTGGGGCTTGGCTTAGCCCCTGCAGGCAGAGCTGTCAGGCGATCCGGATGTCCTTAAGTGAGAGGAGATCGTCTTCACGGCTTGTTGGCCCATGACCTCTCCCACCACCGAGGCCACCATTTCTCTGTCAGACCCAGGCCGGAGCGTCCAGGTGCCGGGCCCCGGTGATGGCCGAGGGCTGGGAGGGGCGTCCTGGCTTCTAGGGACAGGCACGCTGGTCCTGTGTGAAGAGGGTGCTTTGGGGGGTCTGCAGAGCCGGGGTCAGGGGGGCCCCTCCCAGCCCTCCACTCTTCAGCCTCCATGCTGCCCGGAGCTCTCTGGTCAGGCGTTCAGTTCTGGCCATGCGGATTGTGGGCATCTTTCGCCCTCGCTAGGACGCTCGCATGAGAAGCCACCATTATTGTTTCCCCAAATCGAGGCGAGGGTGTCTGCCCCCCTTCCCATGCTCTGTTCCTTGACCCCAGTCAGGACAGCTGTTAGACCTTGATGGGGAGTTGCGCCCCCTCCCCAGCCCCCGCTGGGATCCTCATTTTTCTGGCCCGTCCAGAGATGGAACATTTTTTCCCATCTTCTTTGCTCATGTTTTCCTTAGGTTGGTGTCTGGATTTGTTAAATTAAATTGAATCCTTTCCAGTTTGAAACACTTGAGCGATTTTTCCCCCTTTAAATCACCGGGCTGGCTGGAAGCCGCCCCCAGAGCCTATGGATGGGGGCCGCGGAGCTGGCGCTCGTCCGGGGGCAGGGATGGGGCTGCCAGAGGGTTGGGATGTGTGGAGCCAGAGGAGCCTTGAAGGGGAAGAGGCCTCAGGACTTTGGGGAAGTGGCTGAGCTTCTGAAGGCTCGGATGGGCCTTTAGGTGGAGTTGAGGGTTTTGCCTGGCTGGAAATTCTCCCCCAAATATGAAATTTTGCTCCAGCAGGCAGAGATCGAGGTCTTTTGGGTGTTTGAACCGACTCCAGGAACAATGAGCTTCCAGGCTTCCAGGGCAGGCCTCCAGCCTTCCTTGATCTCCCCCTTGGAGCCCTCTCCCATTGTCCTCCGATAGCACCCCACCTCTGACCTCATTCTCCTCGCTGGCCTCCCAGCTTTCTGAGAATGTGTTCTAGCCGTCCCAAAACCGAGGACGTGGCTGTAGCCCCTTCGGGCCTTCTTGGGGGCACAGCTCAACTGGGTCAGAAGGAGGCTGCGGAAGCCCCCGTTCCCAATGCTCCACCGTGGAGGGAAGCCCCAGAACATCAGCAGGAGAGCCCTGTGGCATGGGGGAGCCAAGGTTTGAAGGCAGAGGCCCCAGCTTTGCCCCCTTTTGTAAAGCACGTGACCTCAGACAAGTCAGTCGACCCATTTGGCCTCAGTTTCCTCATCTGTAAAATGATAAGATTAAATTGGACGAGCCTTCCTGCTCTGGAACTGCTGAGGAAGCTCCTCCAGGTCAGATCGTGGGTGGGGCTGGTGAAAGAATTAGGGGTGTGGAGCCTCGGGAAGGTTTGGGGAATGGACCAGGGAGCAGGCCTGTCCTCCAGAAGAGCCCTACTTGGGCCCACGGCAGAGCCAGGAGCCAGGCATGGGAGGAAGCTGCAAAGAAGCTCATGAAGGTTCTGGTTCAACTGAGAAAAGCTTCCCCTAAAGGGGGGCTGTCCCACGGTGGAAGCGGTGGCCCTGGCAAGGAGGGACTCTTACTTGGGCAGCGTCTGTAGACAAACCCTGGGAGGATCTCTGGAGCAGAGGGGGCTCTTGTTCAGCTTGGGAATGGATTGAGTGCCTCTAAGGTCGTGCCCAACTCTGAGATGATGGGAAGGAAGGAAGGAAGGAAGGAAAGAATGGAGGAAGAAATGGAAGGAAGGGAGGCAGGGAGGAAAAAAGGAAGGAATAAGGGAAGGAAGGGAAGAAGGAAGGAAGGAATGGAGGAAGAGAGGGAGGAAGAAGTAGAAGAAGGAAGGAAGGGAGGAAGGAAAAAAGGAAGGAATAAGGGAAGAAGGAATGGAGGAAGGGAAGGAGAGTTGGGAGGAAGGAAGGGAGAGAGGAACGAATAAGGGAAGAAGGAAGGAAGGGAGAGGAAAGAAGGAAGGAAGAAGGGATGGAGGAAGGGAAGGAAGGGAGGAAAGAAGGGAAAGAGGAAAGAAGGAAGGGAGGGGAGGAGAGAAGGAAGGAAGGAATAAGGAATGGGAGAGAGGAAGAAGGGAGAGAGGAAAGAAGGAAGAAGGGAAGAAGGAAGGAAGGGAGAGAGGTAATAAGGAAGGAATGGAGTAAGGGAAGGAGAAAAGGGAGAAGGAAGGAAGGAAGGGAGGAAAAGAGGGAGAAAGCATACCTTGGGAATAAGTCTTGAGATGAGTCTTTAATAAATAGGGAACTTTGTATTTGAAGCCAGACAATGGGCAGAGAGGAAGACCAGAATGAAACTGGGGGTGTCTCTTCATCCCACTCTTAGTTATTACCTCCATGTAGGACCTTGAACGAGTCCCCTCCCTTTTCCCAGTCTTGGCCTCCACATCTGAAAGTCAGGAAACTTGTCCTGGTTTCCAGGCTTCTGTCCGGCTCTCTTGGCCTGGGAAGCTCTGGTTTGGGGATGTCCTGAAGAGCCCCAAATCCAAGCTTAAGACTGAGGCTGAGACCAGTGTAAGCAGGACAAGGCTTTGGCCCCAGGACGAAGAGTGGCTACACGTGAGCCCCAAAGCCCTCAGGCCTCCATGGGGGGAGCTTCTTTAGGTCCTGGTGTTCAGAGTTTCGGAGGGACACGGCCCTGCCCGCAGGCAGCGTCTGATCTAGGATATGCCAACTCGGAGAAGTCTTGCCCAGGGAACCCAGGAGGTGCCAGCTCAGGGCAGAGGGAGTTGGAGGCAGGAGGCTGATTTCTGAGAGGGGGGAGTATTTCAGCTGCCCCTAAGGATGAGTCGAGGCCTGAGGGAGAAGGAGAATCCCCAGACGAGGGCCCAAGGAGCAAAGGCAAGGGGGGCGTCGGTGGTCTAAGCCAATTAGATGGATCGTGTGACAAAGCTGGAGGCCTTGAATGGTCAGCTAAGGAGTTAAAACCTAGTTCAGGTGAGGAGGGCTGGCCAAGGGCAGAGCTGGTGGAGGCTCCTGCAGAAGGCTAGCCCAGAGCAGAGGGGTCTTGACCCCGGACGCCTGGCCCCTAAGAGAGGCCTGAGCTTCCTTCTCCTACATGCCGCCCGTGGCCAGCCATTGGCCATTCTGGATCTCCTCGGTCCGGTGTCGGGCTGGGCCTAGCCTGTGGCACCTCTCTGAGTCGTCTCTGGGTTCTGGCCTGGTTCTGGCCTCGGGACGTTGGCGGGGGGTGCTCAGCGCAGCTCCCTGAGGCCTCCCGGAGGCCCCGAGCCCACCCACTGTCCCCCCAAAGCTTGCTGGTCCCGGGCTCGGGCTCCAAAAGTGGAGCCTGAAGGAATGGGCCGGAAGGAGCCTGGGGAGCTCCCGGAGTGGGCAGAGAGGCAGATGGAGGCCCCGAGACCCCTGCGGAAAGAGGGGGTCGGGGCCAAGAGCCCAAGGCCAGCCTTTGGAAGCGAATTCCACAGCCTCTTGGCCAGGCGCACTTCCAGGGGGGCCGAGGCTCCCCCACTTTCCTCGGAGGCCTCAAGGCCATCCTGGCTCGCACTTCCAAACCCCATCCTGAGGAGCTGCAGGAAGAGCCGACTCAGCAGATTGGGCGGCGGGTGGGGGCCGCCGAGCTTTGGAAATGTGCTCCGGCGTCCAACGTGGGGAGAACTTGGCCGGGGCGATGGGAAGTCATGGGGACAGCGGGCTGGGGCTCAGCCTTCCCCTCCGCTCGCTTTGGGGAACTTAACCCTTCGGGGCCCGTCGGAAGGGCCGCTCCCTGCTCCGGCCCCCCCAGCTCCGCTTTACTGCCAACGGGGCACCCCGAGATCGGCCTCACTGGGACCCTCTCCGGCCCTCGGCCTCTTCCTCTGGCAGCGTCTATGCCGCCCGCTTCCTGGGAGTGCCGCGGTGGGAGGGGGCATCCTTGCCGCTTGTCCGGAGGCCCCACGGCCACTGCCCAGCCTTGCGGCCCTGGGCGGCCCCTTCCTCGGGGAGCCTCTGTCCAGGCCCTGCTGGGAGACCTCCGGGGAGGGGGAGGCCCCCTCCACACAGGGACTGCTCTCTTTGCCGACCTTTGACCTAAATCTGCCTCTTCCTCCCTTCCCCCACTCCTGCTTCCATCTGGGACCGCCGCCCCCCTCCCTGGGACGACCCCCTCCGGGCCAGAAGAGTCACCGGACTGTCCCGCGCTCACGCGGCTGTCAAGTGTCCGAGGCAGAATTTGAACTCCGGCCCTCCTGACTCCAAGGCTGAGCCTATCCGTGCGGCCTCCTTCCTTCTGCCCCCGCCTGCCCAGGAGCCGCTGCCCCCTCCGGGCTCTTGCTGGGCTCCGACTTCACCCTGCTCGCACCCTTTTCCCCACGGCGAGGCAGCCCCTCCTCGATGCCCACCGCAGGGTCCCGACAGGGAGGCGGGGGAGAGCCGCACCCCAGAACTGCCAGGCTCCGCCTTGGGGGGCTCCATTTGCACCTGTGAAAGATGTGGACCCATCCGTATCTCCAGGCTGATGAAGATCGCAGGAGCCACAATCCTTCATTTTACAGATGGAGAAACTGAGGCCCAGAGTGGGACGGGACTGGCTCAAGGTCCCATAGCTCCAGAAAACCCGGGCCCTGGGGAGCGTGCAGGGACAATGAGGGGGCGGCCCCCGGGGCGCTGGGCTCCGTCCTGCCGTCCTCCTCCTCCTCCTCGGTGGGCTCTCAGCTTCTGCGTCAGCCTCCCCTTGTGCCGGAGCCGCCCCTCACCTCTCCCCCTCCCCGAGCCCCAGGCCTGCCAGGATTCCGAGCGGAGAGAAAGGCCCCCCTCGCCCCGCCGCCCCCCAGCCCTGGCCTCTCTGGGC